>NW_027397118.1:2553526-2818137 GCF_003265705.2 Callorhinus ursinus | reverse complement strand
CCTGGGTGGCTCAGTCGTTAAGCATCTGCCTTCGGCTCAGGTCATGATCCCAGGGTCCTGGGATCGAGTCCCACATCGGGCTCCCTGCTCGGCGGGAAGCCTGCTTCTCCCTCTCCCACTGCCCCCTGCTTGTGTTCCTGCTCTTGCTATCTCTGTCTCTGTCAAATAAATAAAATCTTTTTAAAAAAATAAAAATAAAAAAGATAATGAACATACTCATCACCCTAAAAGGTTTCCTCTTGCTCCTTTCTTCCATTTCCCACCCCCCCCCCACCAGGGGAAACCACTAACCTAATTTTTTCACTGCATTTTCTTTTTTTTTTTAATTTTTTTAAAAGATTTTAGTTATTATTTGAGAGAGAGAATGAGAGAGAGAGAGAGAGAGCATGAGAGGGGGGAGGGTCAGAGGGAGAAGCAGACTCCCCGCTGAGCAGGGAGCCCAATGTGGGACTCAATCCCGGGACTCCAGGATCATGACCTGAGCCGAAGGCAGTTGCTTAACCAGCTGAGCCACCCAGGTGCCCTGCATTTTCTAGAATTTTATACACATGGAATAATATAGTGTGTACTCTTTCTTATCTGGTTTCTTTTACTCAGCGTAGTTGTTTTGAGATTCATCCAGTTGTTGCAGGTATAGTAGTTCATTCCTTTTTATTGCTAAATAGTATTCCATTATATGGATATAGTACAATTTGTTTATCCATTTGCTTGTTGGAAGATGTTATTGCTAGTTTGGGATTATTGTGAATAGAGGTGCTATGAACATTCGTGTACCATCTTTGTGAGGGCATATACTTTTGGTTTTTTAGGACTAAGTATTTTATCTACTGCAGGATTCATATCTTTCATATTTTAAGACCTCTGAAACTGGGATGCATCTTTCAATCAATGACATTTTATAATCTCTCTTGGGGAAGCAGCAGTTGTGAAGTGGTTGGAGTCACCTGTACATGCATTCTGAGTGTCAGGATGTCAACAGCATGGAAGGAAATCCTGGAGACAGGAGAGAGAGCACTCCTTTAACTGCTAGAAACCACTTATTGTTCCAAGTGCTGGCAGTATTTCTAGAGCCAGAATCAAAGAAAATTAGCTCTGCATAATTACAGAACCATGTTCAGGAGACTCTCAGCAGAGGCTTTTCGTGATATTACAGGTTATTTTAGGAAATGCTTCCTCACTAGGACTTCTCATGGCACAGAGGATAATTTTATGTGGCAGAGCTTGGATATTGATGACTCTGAGTGGAAAAGTGATGAAGAATTAGGACTCTGAATTTGGAAGCAGTTTTAGGGATATCTTCACCAATTTATTTCACTTACATTTTCCTTTGTACGCATGCACAAAAGTGCGACTTATAATTAAAAAAAAAATCTATGTCTAATTGAGCCAAAACTCTGCCTTTCATTTTGGATTTTTTTGTTCTGTTTTTGGATAGTTTTTATTTGAATGTATTCACCACTCTTTTCTTCTGTTGTGTAATCCCCATCCAGTATGTTTCTTAAATATTTTTTTCATTCATTTTATGTCTTACACGTCTCTACTTAACATGCTCAATCTTTCCTCTAACTTACTGAACATTTGGAGGATAATTATAATAGTTGTGCTGCTATCCTTGTCTACTACATCTATCATCAGTGTCATTTCTGAGTCTGCTTTTGATGATTGATTTTTCTCCTCAGTGTGGTTTGTGTTTTCTGCTGCTTTGTGTGCCTGATAATTTTTGAATGGATGCCAGACATTTTGAATTTGACCTTGTTAAGTGATGGAAACTTTTACATTCCTATAAATATTCTTGAGTTTTGTTCTGGGATACAGTTACTTGGAAATTGGTTTATCTGTATAAGATCTGTTTTTAGTCTTTGTTAGGCTGGACTAGAGCAATCTTTAGTCTAGGGTTAATTTTCCCCCACTACTGACACAATAGCCTTGTGAGTTCTCTGTCCAACACCTTGTGAAATACAAGATTTTCCACTCGGGCTGATGGGAAGATGAGCTATTCTTAGTCCTAGTGAGATGTCAGCTGCTTTCAAGTAGTTTGTTCTGGACTTTGAGTATGTTCTCCATAAACTAGTAGCACTGTTCAGTACTTACCTAAAGCCTTGAGAGGGGACTTTCTGAAGATCTCTGGGGGTGTTTCCCTGTGAAGTTCTCTCATCTCCAGAACTTTCCCCTGCAAACAGGCTGCCTTGGCTTTCCTGGACTTCCAGCTCTGTCTCCTCAACTCAAGGAGTCTGTAAGATTGCACATGGCTTCCTGCTTTCCCTATCCCGCAGCTTGGAAACCCTCTCCTTGAAGTAAGCTGGGACAGGAAGCAGTCTTAGCTCATTTGTTTTCCTTCTCTCAGGGATCACTGTCTTGGGTTACCTGATGTCCAGTATCTAAAAACTGTTGTGTTATATACTTTGCCCTGGTTTTTTGGTTGTGTCAAATATGAAGGTAAATCCAATTCTTATTACTCCATCTTGACCTTAATTGGAAGACTTATACTGCCATTTTAATGACTTCATAATAATTTATAATGCAGAAGTACCATAATTCAACCAGTTTATTATTCTTGGATAGTATAATAAACATCTTTATAGATAAATTGTGTGTACCCATGATTAGACCGATTCCTAGAAAATTAAGGTAAGTATACAGACTTTCCTTTGAAGATTTGTATAATTATGAATAATAATAAACATACAACTAGTCAGTAAGTACTGAGCAGTTATACTGTCATTCATGGCTTTACATATATTTTCTCATTTAATTGAAACAACTCTGTGAGGTAGATCTTACCATTTACTCTTTTTACAGATAGGGGCTTGAAGCATGGGATGGTTAAATAGTTTGGTCAGGGTCATACAGCTAGTAAATGGCAGCACAAGGTTTCAAATAGAGGCAGTAGGACTCTGCTCAAACTTCAAAATATTTTGAACACTCTCCTCTGTTGCCTTAGAGTTTGGAAATACTGAAGCTGGAAGTGACCTATAGTCATGTAGCAGTTTCTTATTGTTACCGTAACAAATTATCACAAATTTTGTGTCTTCGAACAACGTAAGTTTATTACCTTATAGTCCTGGAAGTCAGAGGTCCAAAATGGATCTCATTGGGCCAAAATCAAGATGTTGGCAGGGCCGCATTCTTTCCTAGAAACTGTATGGAAGAATCCATTTTCTTGCTTTTCCCAGTGTATGGAGGCTGTCCACATTCTGTGACTTATGGCCCCCTTCCAACGACGGCTGGTGAAGTCATTCTCTCATTGTATGACTGTCTTCTGCCTCTGTCTTCCACTTACAAGGACCCTTGTGATTACAGTGGGTCCTTGGACAATCTAGGATAATCTCCCTCTATTTTAAGGTCAACCTTAATTTCATCTACAATCTGAATTCCCTTTTGCAATATAACTTAACATATTCCCAGATTTGGGGATTAGGAGGTCGATATCTTTGGGGGGTCATTATTCTGCCTTCCACAAGCCATGAGGTGAATTAGAAAATATTCCTTTAAAGAATGAATCAACAACGGCCTGTTTTATAACTTTATAACCTCATGTTATGAAGCACCTGTTTGAGGATCTGATCCTTCAGTCTTTCCTCTCTGCTTCTCATGCTAGGAATTATCTGGTGATCTAGACTATAATGATTTAGAGTTGACTATCCTAAACTTAAAGTTTCAGATTTCATAATAATGCATATTTAACTGATTTAAATAAATTCAACAATTTTTGAAAAAAAAATTTTATTTGTTCAGTAATTACTTAGTAAGCCCCTGTCCTATACTAGGCATTGCAGTGGGTACTTTTTATATGTCATCACATTTTATCTTCACAAAGATCTTTTGATGTTACTAGTGGCATCTTAATTTATAAATGAGGAAACTGGACTCAGGTTACCATAGGTTATAAATCACAGACCTAAGACTTGAACACAAATTCAAGAAAAGTAGGTATTGAGGAAAAAAGCAGTTACGATTTTGTAGTACATAATCTGCTATTTTTACTTGTTTTAACAATTTATATTAATATTGATTACAAAATATTTTTACACAATTTCAAGTCATTAGATATTGTTAATACTACACAAATTGATACTACTTTCCCCCTAGATAATCTGATTTCCGAAGTATAGCTATATTTTATTTTGTAAAAGTGCTGTTGTTGATTCTGTTGCTTTAGATCATAAGCTTTTAGCACTTTCTTAATATTATTCATGTGGTTTTATTCTTACTATGAACTGAGGCATACTAGAAAGTTGAAGCCATGAATTTTTGTCATCAGATAAATGAACTATTTATGAAGGATAAGAATAAGATAGTTTTTGATCTTTATTCTTGGCCTCAGTCACTTGTTTCTCAGTTCTGGTGTAGGACAACAAATCTTTTGAAGGTGGGTTTTCAGGTGTAAGTTTCTTTGATAAAGTGAAGAGATAATGCATTTAGAGTCTGGAGGCTGGGTTCAAGTCCTGACCCTGTCATACTATCCTAGGAGTCATAGGCAAGGTACCTTCCCTGCAGTTTTCTCATCTGTAATATGTGGATACATATTTTTGAATTTGATTAATAAACCTGACAATGAATTTGAAAATGCTTTTATAAATTATTAAGTCAGCTTGTTGTTTAATGATTCCTTGCTTTAAGGATATTTTTTTTTTAGCTTTAGAACTAAGGGTACTTTTAATCATGAATCAATTTTTAAAAGTTTGCATTTGTAGAAATTGGGGCCCAGATGTAAAGTTTACATAGCTTTGTAATGGCATAGTCTAAAAAGGATTACCTGATCCTATTTCCTTTTTATTGTTTTTTTATATAACCATTTATTTTCTATTTATTTTTTTTTAAAGATTTTATTTATTTGTCAGAGAAAGAGAGCACAAGCATGGGGAGCGGCAGGCAGAGCAGGCAGAGGGAGAAGCAGGCTCCCCGCTGAGCAAGGAGCCCAATGCAGGACTCAATCCCAGGACCCTGGGACCATGACCTGAGCCGAAGGCAGATGCTTAACCAGTTGAGCCACCCAGGTGTCCCTATTACCATTTATTTTGTATGCAGCCTTGTCCCTAATATTTGTGGGTCCCAGAGAAAGAGTACAAATGGAAGCTCTCATTATTGTATGTCAGAATATTTAAAAGTTGTAAATAAAGCCAATAAACTGTTTAAAAAGTTGTGTCCTTCCTTGACAAACAGAAGCACTGGTTTGAATTTAGAATTCTTGGACTCTCTGGAGTTCTACAGTCAGAATATAGCAGAAGTGGACCGTTCCACTTCCCTTTCCAGCCCTGGTTTCATCCTGCATGTGAAGGGGCCTCATGAACAAATGTGGATTTCTCAGCCTCCATCTACAAGCTCCTCCTCCCTCTCTACATCTTTGTCCTAAGCATACACATACTGGCAATATATATTCCTTGCCCTACGAGGAATTCCTTGAGAGAATGGGTGATGGGCTCTGCAAGTAGGTGTGAGACTGTTTTAGGTAGACAATTCCTGCATTCGTGGAGCATGTTTTGGAGGAGAGGAGGGATAATATATCTTTTTGGCCCTGAGGAGGGGTGTGGCGAAGGAACCAGACCCTCTAAATCATGCAGCCCAAGGAAGGGGACCCCTCTTGCCTCATCTAAAGGAAAGTGTTTTTCTTCATGAACAGTGGCATAGATTTATTAAATTAGTTGGTGAGAGCTGGTAAATTAGTGAGGGATATGGATAGCTTGTCTATGACCAAGAGAATTATTTTCTCTCTGTGGAAATTATTATCTATCCATTGGGCTTTGTATCAATTAAAATATTGTCGATTTATGAAATACTTTTAAAAGTTTATGGGTGACCGTACAGTTTTAAAATTTTCCTAAAAACAAAGCTGTCTATGTTCTTGGGATTCCAGACTTTAAAGTGAAATTCTCTTGTGAAAATGTGTATTCCTGTCAATGAGTTCTTAGTATCTAGGCAGTAAATCGGTAAAGCTATTTTCTCTGTTTTTTTTAATGAAAAATATACAGTATCAAAAAAGAAAAAATATTCAGTATCCAGAAAAGTAAATAAAGAATAGGAAATAAATGCCTTTCACTTCAGTAATTGTTAATATTTTACCATGTTTGTTTTATATTCGTTTATAGATAAGTACATAGATTTTGTTGGTTTTGGGTGTATGATTTGAAAGTAAATTGTAGTCATGAGACTTCTAAATACTTCATCATCCATCTCCTAAGAATGAGGAAATTTTTTTACACAACCAGTATCACACCCATGTTAATTAATAATTTTACATATCCTCTGAAATCTAATTCATATTCAAGTTTCCCCACTTGTTAGGACAAGCTACTTAATATTTTTATGATTTTCATGTAAAATAGCCCAATGAAATGTTTTAACCCTCTAGTTTTGATCATGACATGAGAATTAAAAATATGCCCAGTCTTACTGTTTTGTCATTTAAAAAAAATTACTGAGCAAGCCTGGGATTCAGATTTTTATGTATTTTCTCATTGCCAGGATGTCCTTTGAGGAGCAATAGTCTGTAAATGACTGCGTTCCTCTCTGACGTTCTTGAAATCTGCTCCTTACCTTTGTTTTAATGTACTTTCTAAATTTACTTTTTCTTTCAGGGAAAATGTTGGCTAAATTGGGATAAATTAAAGGGATTTGCATAATTTGAGGAAGACAAGTGAGTTGCCAAGGATCTCTTAGATTTATTTTACCTTGAGGGGAGAGAAGAATGAGAGAGATCTGTATCTGAGAACTGTTTTAGTGATATATCAAGGGGAAATAAAGATGACAGTACTTTTGGTGGGAAGAAAGCATCTAGACTTGTTGAAATCTACACAAGGGATACATTTGGTTTTCAGCACTGTGGATTTCTGAAGTGCATAACAGTATCATCCTAATATTTATTAATAATGATATGGTTATTGAAATGGGTATCTTTAATGAGTATGAAAGCCCCAATTTCTTGAGTTTCTTATTTTAGAATTTCAATTTTTGGCTGAAGGTAGAGAGAAATAAATTGTGCTTGTCATGTAAGTTTTTTTAGGAACAGTAATTACTGTCAGGTAATAACTCATATAATATACTTAAGTAAAAGTTGGGATGATTATATGACAGTTGTAGGAAAAGCAGAGCAATATAAACATTAGAAAAGATTACAACTAAAAGAATATATATCTTTTGCTCAGTTACTGTGTAAACTAATTTTTTTTTACATTAGCTCAGATACACTTCTGAGTATTAAATTGGCTTAATGGAGGAGGCAAGATGAAATGTTCCTTTAAAAATTTTTCCTGGGGTGACTGGGTGGCTCAGTCGTTTTAAGCATCAGACTCTTGATTTTGGTTCAGGTCATAATCTCAGGGTCATGAGATCAAGTCCCATGTTGGGCTCTGCTCTCAGTGCAGAGTCTACTTGTCCCTCTCCCTCTGTTCCTCCCATCCCTTTATGAGTGTGCTTGTGCACCCATGCACTCTCTCTCTCCCTCTCTCAAATAAGTAAAGATCTTTTAAAAAGATAATAAAATAAAATGTTTTCCTATATGTAAAACAAGCTTAATGTCTCAGCATGATATTGGATGAGTTAACATCTAAAGCACTATTTAAATGCAATATATGTTAAGAAAAAAAAAGATAGCAGGAGGGGAAGAATGAAGGGGAGTAAGTCAGAGGGGGAGACAAACCATTAGAGACGATGGACTCTGAAAAACAAACTGAGGGTTCTAGAGGGGAGGGGGGTGGGAGGATGGGCTAGCCTGGTGATGGGTATTAAAGAGGGCACGTTCTGCGTGGAGCACTGGGTGTTATGCACAAACAATGAATCATGGAACACTACGTCAAAAACTAATGATGTATGGTGATTAACATAACAATAAAAAATTTAAAGAAAAAATAAAATAAAGCACTATTTAATTCCTTTAGTTGATAGTAATAATCCTTGGAAAAGTTGTTGAGAAATGTTATCTCTAATTAAAAATAGTAAAACAAATTTTTTACTATGCATGATTAATTAACCATGTACACTCTCATTATAATTTGTTACTTTATATCAGGGTATTTGCTATTGTGAAAAATTTGGTGGATTTACTTTGTTTTTAATTGTTGATTTTATTTCTAGTTGTTTAGTCTGATTTATTGTAACTTCAGAGGATAATATTTTGGAAACATTTTCATAGAAACATGTTTTGGAAGAGTATTGATAAGCACTGTACGTTTGGGTTTAATACAATTTGTGTTACCATTTTCATAATATATTTTAGTTAAACATCCTTACATTCTAGGTGAGCCAAATGTTTTTTACATTTCTGATTTTTAGACAAGCCCTTCATTAATCAGTTTTTAATACTTCTTTTTTTTAAAGATTTTTATTTATTTATTTGATAGATAGAGAGACCCAGTGAGAGAGGGAACACAAGCAGGGGGAGTGGGAGAGGGAGAAGCAGGCTTCCCGCTGAGCAGGGAGCCCAATGCAGGGCTCGATCCCAGGACCCTAGGATCATAACCTGAGCCGAAGGCAGACGCTTAAGGACTGAGCTATCCAGGTGCCCCTTTCAATACTTATTTAAATGTATATAAGAATTTGAGCCACAAAGAAGAAATCTGGCCTAATTTGAGGGGGAAAAAATGACTTTATTTTTTATAATTATTTAAAAGATTTCATACATTCGGGCGCCTGGGTGGCTCAGTTGTTTAAGCGACTGCCTTCGGCTCAGGTCATGATCCTGGAGTCCCGGGATCAAGTCCCACATCAGGCTCCCTGCTCGGCAGGGAGTCTGCTTCTCCCTCTGACCCTCTTCTCTCTTGTGCTCTCTATCTCTCATTCTCTCTCTCTCAAATAAATAAATAAAATCTTTAAAAAAAATAAAAATAAAAGATTTCATACATTCATGTCCTTAACACTCTTAATAAAGCATTAAATATATTAAAAGACCTATTTTCCATTAAAATTTATTACGTGAAATTGTAAGTCCCCAGTGAGATTAAATATTTTAAATTAACATAGTGTATATGTGAGAATGTGTTTATCAGCTAACTTTCTGTTTGTTTTATGAACACAAGTCCTTTCAACAGTTATATTCAACAACCATCCACCTACTACATAATCCTTTTTTTTTTAAGCTCTTGGGATCAAAATGATGTGCCATTTAAAAATACCTATTTCTAGACTAAGCCTTGAATCAGCATTAACCTATATTCTCGTACTTTTTAGAAAACTTAGCTGTGCAAAAATATAAAAGTAAAGAAGTATTATACAGATACCTACAAACCCAGCACCTAGATTTAACAAATATAATATTTGTTTGAAACCTGTTTGTTTTTTAAGAATAAAATACAATGGATAACTGTTGAAATCCCCAGTCCCATTCCTCTCTTTCTGGAGCTAACTACTGATCTCCATTTACCATGTATCTTTTCAATATGTGTTTCTGTAACTTCATTGCAGAGGTATGTATCCATAAACATCCGGGGAAAGAAGGAAATGGGTGGATGAAGAATAGTTATATAACTTTATTTAAAAGAGATGTAAACTAAGCCAAATTTTTTTTTTATCTTATTGTTTGTTTATTTGTCAGAGAGAGAGAGAGAGAGTGCAAGTACAAGCAGGCAGAGCAGCAGGCAGAGGGAGAAGCAGGCTCTCCGCTGAGCAAGGAGCCCGATATGGGACTCCATCCCGGGACCCTGGGATCATGACCTGAGCCGAAGGCAGATGTTTAACTGACTGAGCCATACAGGCATTCCTAAGGCAAATATTAATATCTATTTAATTTCATGGGTATTAGTTTATTTTCTCTATGTTAGAAATATTGTATGTTAACAATAAAACAAAATAGTGACTTTGGAGTTAGTCAGCTTTGAGTTTAAAACTTGTTTCTGTGGCAACTGAGTGGCTCAGTTGGTTAAGCAGCTGCCTTCAGCTCAGTCATGATCCCAGGATCCTGAGATTGAGCCCCACATCGGTCTCTCTACTCAGCGGAGATCCTGCTTCTCCCTCTCCCTCTGCTGCTCCCCTTGCTTGTGCTGTCTCTCTCTGTCAAATAAATAAAATATTAAAACAAAGAAACAAACAAAAAAACTTGTCTCTGCTACTTACCTGCCATATAACCCGGGCAAGTTTGTTCATCTTTTCCAGACTTCCTTATCCTCATCTATAAAATGTGGATTATGTTGGTACCAACCACATAAGATTGTTTTCAGTATTAAAATAAGCTAGTCCATGCAGTGTTTAGTATGATACTTAGTTAATATTTTTTGTGTGCTAATTTTCTGAACTCTACAAATTATTATATTTAATCTTATATTTATCAATCACTAGAACATGTATAGAACTAAAAGGATATGCATGTGCGTGTGTGTAGTGATCTCTGGTTAGATTGTTATTTTCAAAAGATGGGAAATATCTTTATTTTAATGAATGAGTGATACTTATAGCAATGAGAGATGATTTGGGAAGTTAGATGGGTGCAATGTATAAGGACTTGAATACCAGGCTAAGTGAAGACTTTGGGTAGGGAAAAACCTATACCAGATTAACCTGGTATTGAAGTGGAACAGAGCAGAGGCAGTAGGACTACTTTAGGTGAAGAAGTCTACATTGCACTGAAAAACGTAACACTAGATCTCAGAAGTTCCTTACTTTGTAAGTATCTACTACAAAGTAATAGTTTGAAGGTATGTGACAACTAAGATAACTAAAGTAGAAAGTATAGAGTGAGAAGACAAAGAGGTTTGGCCAGAATCTTGGGGAATCTGCATTTGTGGGGCAGGAGGAAAAAAGAAGAAACAGAATTAGAGAAAGGATAATTAGATATAAGATCTTGTAGTATTTCTGAAGCCATAGAAAAAGTGATGAGCAACAATGTCAAAAAATTAAGATACTGAAGAGGATAAAAACAGATAAAAGATTATTGAGTGGCTATGAGAAGTAATTGATGACCTTGAAGAAAGGACTTTTGTAGAAAAAGAATGGAGGAACAGGAACCAAATCAAAAGGAATTTGTAAGTGGTAAGAAAGTCAGGATATCATCTGTAGACCACTCATGAGATATCCGAGTATGAAAGGAAAAAGAAAAAAGAGAGTATTCTTAAATGTTGAAAAGATGAGAAAAGTAGAAATGAGTGTTTTAAATGTAAATATATATTCTAAACTTCCAGGAATATGATATATAGTGTACAAAGTTAGTATTGAAAGCTTGTGATTACTGTTGTGGGAAACTGAGAAAATACAAAATGCTGTATTTATGCAGAAGAAATTAATCTTGTTGTTTTGTGCAGTCTTACTTCATTTTACCATATACCTAAGTAAGTTGCAACTTTTAATTTGAGATAAAGGTTATGTAGAAAGGCCCTGTAGGTGAAACAGTTTCTTTTAATTACCAGTGGACTTGCTTGGTATTTAGGTGATTAAATTAGAAAAAAAGAAACATGGTTATTTAAATGACCTTAATATTTTATGGGAGTAACAATGTAAATTCATTGTAACTTCGCAATCCTCAACAAAGCAACGAGAATAAAGTTATTTTACTTCCATAGAATTCATTATTTCAAAAAAAAAAAGCCCTATTGAGATGTAGTTCATCTATTGTACAATCTACCCGTTTAAGTATAGAAATCAGTAATTTTTAGTATATTCCCAGAATTGTGAGTCTATTACCATGATTGATTTTAGAACATTTTCCGTACCCCCAGAAGAAACCCCATACCTGTTAACATTCATTCTCCAGTTCTCTCACCACTCCAAGCCCTAGGCAACCACAAATCCTACTTTATGTCTATGGATTTGCCTATTCTGGACATTTGAAATAAATGGGATCATACAGCATATGGTCTTTTCTGACAGGCTTATTTTATTTAGCATAATGTTTTCAAAGTTCATCTGTGTTGTAGTATTCGTACACTGCTGGTGGGAATATAAAATGGTGTAGCTGCATTGGGAAATAGTCTGAACGTTACTCAGAAGGTTAAACACAGAATTATGATATGATCCAGCAATTCTATTCCTAGACATATACCCAAGGGAAATGGAAACTTGTATGAATGTTCATAGTAGCATTATTAATAACAGCCAAAAAGTGGAAACAACCCAAGTATTCCAATTTCTCCGTACTTGCCAACACTTACCTGTCTTTTTGGCGTAGCCACCCTAGTGGTTGTGAAGTGGTATTTCAGTGTGGCTTTGATTTGCATTTCCCTGATGGCTAATGAGGACTATCTTTTCATGGGCTTATTGGTTATTTATATTTCTTCTTTTGTAGAAATGCCTATTTAGATCTTTCGCACATTTTTAAATAGGGTTATTTGTCATTTTATTATTGAGTTATAGGAATTCTTTATATTAATGTAGATTTAAGTCGTTTATCAGATATGATTAGCAAATATTTACTTACTTTTTTAAAATATAAAAGATAATGTCTTGGGCACCTGAGTGGCTCAGGCTGTTAAGCATCTGCCTTCAGCTCAGGTCATGATCCCAGGGTCCTGGGATCGAGTCCTGCATTGGGCTCCCTGCTCAGCGGGGCATCTGCTTCTCCCTCTACTCCTCCCCCCTGCTCATGCTGTCTCTCTCTCAAATAAATAATATCTTTAAAAAAAAAAAAGATAGCCTTCTGCATATAGTGCTGCTGTTTGCTTTCCAATCTGTATGGTTTTTATTTTTTTTTCTTTCCCAATTGCCCAGCTAGAATATTCAGTGCAATGTTGATTACAAGTAGCAAGAACAGACATCTTTGTTTTGTTCCTGATCTTAGGGAAAGTATTCAGTCTTTTACCATTAGGTATGATACAGGCTGTGAATTTTTTGTAGATGTCTATTACCAGGTGTGGATGTTTCCTTCTATTACTAGCTTGTTGAGTGTTTTTATCATGAGATGTTGATCTTTAACATCAAGTGCTTTTTCTACATTACTTAAGAAAATCATGTGGTTTTTATTCTCTATGCCATTGATAGATTGTGTTGTGTTACTTGATTTTCAGATACCTTGCATTCCTGGATGAATCCCATTTGCTCATGATGTATATATTTATATATATATTTTGTTGAGGATGTTTGTCTCTATGTTGATAAGAGATATTGGTCTGTAGTTTGAATTCGTTATTTATACCAGTATTTGGGTGTTTTTGTTTGTTTTTGGTTCTAATAGGTCATCCTGAAAGATTGCATTAAACTGAACTGAATTAGCAAAATGTCTTTTATAGCCTTTGTCAGAATATAATACAGTTGTAGCTCCTGCAGTTTATTCCATATCTTATGGGATGATGAATAGGAGAGGTATAAAAATAAATTCATTTTTCTTTAAATATTTAGGACCAACACAGTAGGTTAAAAATTAATGTTGAGGATATATTGTGACCTATATTTAGTTATTTTTTAAAGATTTTATTTATTTAGAGAAGGAGAGAGAGTGCAAGTGGGGGGAGGGGCAGAGGGAGAAGGAGAGAGAGAATCCCAAGCCGACTCTGCACTAAGTGCAGAGCCTGACGTGGGTCTCAATCCCAGGACCCTGAGATCATGACCTGACCTGAAACCAAGAGTTGGACACTTAACTAACTGAGCTACCCAGGTGCCCCTAGTTATTTTTGTATTTGTATTACACGGATATACTTTAATATTAAATTTTTCATTCTCTCACCCTCTTATTTAAAATACTCTTGCCTATTCTCAAAGTGCCGTTTTGAACTGTGGTTTATACTTCCTCTCCCTGCCCCCCATGCATACACTCACACATAATTAGAACAGAACCAACAAACTTCTGGTACACATTGGTCCCCCAATTCATTCTTCAGACTTCCTTCCAATATGGAAGGACAAAGTACTGATCCCTTTATTGCTGCTAAAGATTGTGGCTCCTTGCTACAGTGGGGAGCCTGCTCCTCCCTCTGCTGGCTGCTCCCCCTGCTTGTACACTCACTCTCTCTCTGTCTCTCTCTGGCAAATGAATAAATAAAATCTCTTTTAAAAAATACCATTTAAAAGATATAACAGGGTTGCTCTTGTTGTCTACACCAAGAATCAAAAGTTTTTTGTAATTTTGCCCACTCAATTTATTCAAGTTTAATTACTGCTAGTTTTCTTTGGGCTTCTCAGAGTAAGCTTTTAATAAATTAAACTTTATCATAATACTCCAAAAAGGGGAAAATACAGGGCAGCATCTCAGAATCTTATATGAATATGAATGGTTTCACATTTCACATTTCTTGGAATACAGCTTGTGAAACAATGCTCTACACAAATCTTTTTCACTTGTTTATGCCTTTGCTCATGCTTAGCTCCCTCCCTTGACCATCTTCTCATTATCTCTTCATTATAAAAATTAACTTATTGGGGCGCCTGGGTGGCTCAGTCATTAAGGGTCTGCCTTCGGCTCAGGTCATGATCCCAGAGATTGAGTCTCATGTCAGGCTCCCTGCTCAGCAGGGAGTCTGCTTCTCCCTCTCCCTCTGCCCCTGCTTGTGTTCCCTCTCTTGCTGTCTCTGTCAAGTAAATAAATAAAATCTTAAAAAAAAACATTAACTTACTGCTAGATAACACAGACCCAAGTGTCCTTTTCCTCTGATTCATATTGATTTAGCTGTTCCCCCAAACATCTGATCATGTTTTGCTTCCTTTTCTCATATGTATGATCTATATATAATTTGTACAATAAGAGTATCAACTTTTTTGTGGATAGCATTCAATCTTATAATTCTTTCTGTTGCCCAGAGAGTCTGTTGTTGGACATATTGCCTGTATGTACCAACTATTTTCTAAATTGGTTATCTACCACTAGCTAATAGACTAGCATAAATTATAGAAGTTAGGATAATATAATCTAATTTTAGTTTGTAGTGAAGTAATTAAAACTAAGGAAAAAGAATTATTAGATAAATGGGGGTAAAATTAATCCTGTTCCATTTATGTTCACTTGGTAAGTACATTTTAAAATTAATTTTATTAAGGTACAATTTACATACAATAAAACATATTCATTTTGAATTGTAATTTGAGTTGTAATTTGATGTGTTTTGACCTATGTAGTCATTACCACAATCAATATATAGAAAATTTCCATAACCCCCAAAAGTTTCTTTTTTGCCCTTTGCATGCAGGCATCCTCTCATCCCTGGCCCCAGGCAATCACTGATATACTTTCTGTCACTATAGATTCGTTTTGCCTGTTTTAGATTATATATAAATGGAATGATATTGATGTATACCCTTTTGTGTCTTCCTTTTTTCACTCTGCATAATATTTTTGAGATTTATCCATGTTCTTTCATGTATCAGTTGGGTTTTTTTGAGATGTAATTTAAATATAGAAAAGTCATTCTTTTTAGTGCATAGTTCCGGCAAATATATATAGGTGAGTAACCACCACCACTAATCAAGATACAGAATAATTCCATAGCCCTCCCAGATTCCTTTATCCTTTTTTGTAGTAACCTCTCCTCCAGTCACCAGGGGCTGACAGCCCCTGATTTTTCCCTTATATTTTTGCTGTTTTGAGATTGTCACATAAATGAAATTGTGTAGCCTTTGAGTCTGACTTCTTTTACTCAGTATAATACATTTGTGATTCAGTTACACTGTTGTATGAGTCAGTAGTTTGGTCCCTTTTATGGCTGACTAGCATTCCACTTGAGGGCTATACTACAGTTTGGCCATTTACCTATTGATAAACATGTGGATTATTTCTAGGTTTTGGCTATAATGAATAAAGCTTCTGTGAACATTGAACTTCAGTCTTTTTTTGTGTACATGTTTTCATTTCTTTTGGGTAAATACTAGTCATATTAGCTTCTTAATATGGGAATTGAGATCTAAAGAACATAAATCATTTTTATGCAGGTTTTTTGAGATACAATTTACATCCAGTAAAATTCATCTTTATTAGTGTACAGTTCTCTAAGTTTTGACAAATGAGCACATCATGTAATTACACCACAATCAAGATCGAGAATTTTATAATCCCCCCAAATACTCTCTCATGCTTTTTTATAGTCAGTCTTTCCCACAAGCCCAGACCCTGGCAACCAATAATTAATTTTCCTTATTTTTTGAGTGTTGTACAAATGGAATCATGTGACATGTTGCTTCTTTAGTCTGGCTTCCTCCACTTAGCATATTGTATTCTTTGTTGCATGTATCAGTAGTGTGTTCTTTCAGGTGACTGAGTAACTTCATCATATGGATATGCCAAAGATTGCAAACAAATGCATTCACTGGTTAAAGGACATTTGGGTTGTTTCCAGATTTGGGCCTTATGAATAAAAACTCTAAAACATTTGTGTACAGGTTTCTGTGTTACTAAATATTTCCATTTCTCTTGGGCAAATATATCAGAGTGGGATTGCTGGGATCATATGTTAAACGATCTTACATTTACCTTTATAAAAAGCAATCAAATAGGGGTGCCTCAGTGGCTCGGTCGTTAAGCGTCTGCCTTGGGCTCAGGTCATGAAGGATCCTCATCGGACTCCCTGCTCCGTGGGAAGCCTGCTTCTCCCTCTCCCACTTCCCCTGCTTGTGTTCCCTCTCTCGCTGTGTCTCTCTCTGTCAAATAAATAAATGAAATCTTTAAAAAAAAAAAAACAGTTTTCCAAAATGATAGTACCATTTTGCATTCCCACCAGCAGTGTGTAAGAGTTTCAGTTACTTCATATTCTCTTCACCACTTAGTATTGTTAGTTTCGTTTTTTTTTTTAATTTCTTACCTATGGAAATAGGTGTGTAGTGGGTGGTATCTCATTGTGATTTGAATTTGCATTTCCCTAATGTCTAATAGTGTGCGCATCTTTTCTTGTGTTTACTTGCCATCTGTTTGTCATCTTTGGTAAAGTTCTTAAAACTTTTGCCCATTTAAAGAAATACTTGTTTTCATACTATGGAGTTTTGAGACTTCTTTATATTAACCTTGATCATAATAATTAACACTAACATTTACTGAATGCTTTTTACACGTCAAATACTGTTCTAAGATCCTTTATTTGAATTGTCTCATTTAAATTCACAGTGGTTCTGCTAGGTTAGATACTATGATTATCCTCATATAAATGATGGAACTGTATCAAACACTGGCCAGGTTTTAGAAATACAAATTGAATATGATCTTGATTTATAAGTGACTACAATATACTTTGACAAATATAGCAGCAAAATTACATATTGTAAAAAGGAAGTGATATCCCAACTGAGTTTTGAATAGATGTTAGCTAGGCTACCTTTTGGAGAAAGGGCACGCTAGACAACTATAAGATGTTTTTTTAAAAAACTGAAAGTAGTTCAGTATTGCTGGAATATAAAATAAAATAGCTGTTTTAAAATTGGACATATACCTAGAGAGAGAGAGATGATGATCATGTTAATCAGAAGCATAACCTAAAGTGAGTACAGGCTTCAGCGTTCACTTTCCATTTTCTGTCCTTCATGTTTTGACTGTGTGTTTTAAAGAGCTTCCTTTGCTCCACTTCTACCCTTCTCATCAATAATACCATGGTCAAAGTAACTCCCAGACCTCTTTCAGCATTTTGTGGATTTCTCCTACTACTAGAAGAAATATGTAATATTAAATTTCTCTTTACTGTTTTCCTTCTGAATGAAAACCATCTGAAATATGCTAATATGACAAAGAAAAATAACTTGTTTTTTGTGTCGAGATATCACTGTATTAGAATAGTTTTTTTCCCTTAATTATCTGCATGTAATGAATTGTTTGCTCAGATAAATGATAATAAGATTAAGTAATAGTCTTAATTTTGAGTTATAATCTTTAATGTAAATTTTATTGTGATAGGACGTACATATAGAAAAGTACACAGATTATAAGTGAACAGTTTGATAGATTTTCAGAGCATAAACTGCCTCTACATAGCCAATATCCAGATCAGGAAATTGAACATTATGACAATCCTAGAAGCCTCCCCAGGCCTCTTGCTAGTCACTACTTGCCCTACTCACCCTAAGGGTAATCATCATTCTGACTTAGAACTCATAGATTCGTTTTGTTGGTTATTAAACTTTGTATGTATTTATGTTGACTATGTATCCAGGAGTGAAATTGTTCAATCATAGGGTATATGAATGTATTAGTTATGCTGTCTAGTAACAAATTAGCCACACATTTAGTGGCTTAAAACGGTTCCCATTTATTATCTCATAGTTTCCTGGGTCAGGTGGCTGGGCACAGCTTATCTGGGTCCTCTGCTCAGGGTCTCACAAGACTGTACCCAACATGTCCATTGGGGCTGTGATCTCAAAAGACTCATGGTCCTCTTCTAGGCTCACAGGGTTGTGGCAGGAGTCATTTCCTTGCAGCTATAGAACTCATGGCAGCTTGTTGCTTCAAGGCAAGCAGGAGAGTGTCTCCGAGCTCAGGAAAATCTTAAGCTCTCTTGTTTTTTTATAAATTAAAATTTTTATTTTAAGATAATTGCACATTTGCATGCTGTAGTAAAAAATAATACAGAGAGATCCAGTGGATCCTTTACCCAGTTTCTTGTTACATGGATGTTTTGCTTTCAGATTTTTTTTTTTTTTAGACTACTGCATAGGAATATTTAGGAAAGCAGGTTTCTCAGTTCAGATTTCCTATAGATGAGCCTCTGGTAGAATGGAATCATTACCAATCTTAGTTTTCCTTCTTTTATGAGTCTTACAAAATTTTGAAAATCTTTCTAATTGGAGCTAACATTTGAAGATGCTTTTCAAATCAAGATCTCTTTACTTTTTCATCAAACGTCTTTCAGTGAATAGTATTAAGAGTTAGTCACACTGCAGAATTAACACAATTGCAAAATTATCCACACTTCTGATACCAACTGCACATTCTAGGGGTTCCCAAAGCCACCTTTAGTTTTAATAATACATTAGCAGTACTCACAAAACTCACTGAAAGCTATTATACCTGGGGTTATGGCTTATTACAGAGTAGGTTACAGGTTAAATTAGCCACAGGAAAAAGACACATAGAGCAGTCTTGGAAGCTCTGTGCTTCTACACAAAGCTTTCCCCATGGAGTCAGGTCCCAACATTGATGTGTGATATTAGGCATAGAGTATTGTCCACCAGAAAAACTCACCTGAACTTCAGTGTCAGAGTTTTTATTGGAGGTCCATCAGATAGACATGACTGATTGCCCACATGGTTGATCTCAGCCTCCAGGTTGATCAATAACAGATGATTCAAAGCCCCTCACCCTAAGTCATGTGATTGGTCTTTCTGGTGTGACCAGCCCCACTATATGATGTAAGATGGCCAGTCCTGACCTTTAAGATATTCCTATCAGGTATGATATACATTACCTCCCAGGAGCTAAGGGCAGAAGCCAAACCTCTCCCTGGGCAAGGCCAAATTCTTTACTATACTTACTGTTAGAAAAACAAGTTTTTTCAAACTTTATTCAGCCTTTACTCCATTCATTCATCAAATGTTTTTTATTCTGTGTGATATGTAGTTTATTGGTCTCCAGGTATATATGGACATAATAGTCCCTGCTCTATAGAGCTTACTTCCTAGTGTTTTTGTTTCTTTGATTCTGTTAGCCAACACCTCCAAAATACAGTAGACCAAAATAATAGTCTGGGTTGAACTCTCCTATGAAATGAAATTGAAATATTCGTTAACCTCTTGTAACAATGTCTCTCAAACTTTTTTGACTAGGACCGGGTATAGAAGTGTCTGTTTATAAAATGTTGTGGAATGTATATTTGTAGGGATATGTGTCTATTAAGATATAACCAACGTTTTACAAAACACTGGTCTACTTCACTTAATAAAGAATATTAATAACTATTCACTGAATTAATGACTCAAAATGAGATTTCAGCTCACAGTTCAAAAACACTGTCTTAAACAATGAGACCATTGAGAATAATAATGACCTATTACTAGAAGGAATCAGCTTAAAAATGTAGGACCTGATATCTGAGGAGGAATTGAGGTGCAAGAGTATCCATTTCTATGGGATAGTCTCTAGATCTGGAACAGCCTGGGAAGTATAGTATGGCTAGTAATGTTATTCAGTAGGGAAACTTATGAAGACATAAAACCAGTATGTTGTTCATTTTGCTTTGTAGCTAATTTCTCATACCTGCTTAAGATGATTTCTGATTCATCTTTCCTCCAATCTCTGCTTGGCTAGTCTTTCTTTTCATTCAGATCTCAGTATAAATGGCCTCCTCAGTTAAACCTTCCCTGAATCTACTCTAAAATGATCACCCTACCACTTCTAATCACATCATCCTGTTTTCATTCTCTGCACAGCCTTTACCTTTACCTGATGTTTTTCCTATTTTCTTCACTCCCTCTCTAAAATCTTAGAGCAGCAACTTCATCATCTTGTTTATTCTTTTATTCCCAGCACATCTAACAATGTCTGGGAGGTAGTAGGTGCTCAAATAATATGTCTTGTAAGAGTGATCTAGCTCATGTTCCTCTTAAACCCAAAACAGAATACATTTCTCTTGGTGAAACTGGAGTATATCGTAATTATCTTGTTCATTACACCACATTTCTGTTTGTGCAGTCTAAGATTGAATTTGCTTTTTTGGCAAGCTCATTACACCATACACTCATTTCGTTTACGGTGAGCTAAAATTCCCTGGTATTTTTCACATGAGCTGCTGTTAAGGCATGTACCATTTATTTTTTACTTAAGTAGTTGTTTTGTGTATGTGTGCAAGCATGCCTATTTGTAGATTCAGCCTCATAAGATTTTTTTTAAGCAGCATTTTTGGGTACGTGCTAAGAGGAAGGCTAATTAAGAACTAATGGTAGGGTGGCTGAAGAGATTAGGCTGAAATGAAAGGCCAGTAGGAACCCAGGAGCCTGACCAAATGGCACCAGTTCACAGATTTAAACTGAAAATATTCAGTTGGAGGGGTTTAGTACAAGCTAGGAAGTAGAATCAGTTGGATAAATTTTGGGAGGGCTCACTTGATGGGATTAGGTTTGCTTCCTCCTATTCTTAAAAGAAAATGTAGGTTCAGACTCAATGTCAGGATGACACCCATTCCTATCTATGTTCTCTGTCATCTTTCCCCTCCTTCCGTACCCTTCCTTTCCCATCCATCCCACCCTCACACATGGTGCCTGCAGGATCCTAGCTATTCTTGTTCAAAACAGCCAGTGGAACATTTTTAATTGCCCTTAGTCATTTATCAAACCTCAAGTCACTGTGGACTTCACAACACTATTCTTACAGGTTAGTGCCTCTCCTGTTCTTACTAGTTCTGTGTCTGCGCTCTGCTTCTTGAAATCTGAATGGCTGCCACCAGCATTTTTAGGGATACTTCCCCCCCCTTAGAATCATTTCTGCTTATAGTATTGGAATTTTGTTTTTGAGTCCTGACTTGAGGTACTACATTTCCTACCTTACTGATCTGTCCATCGTCTTATAGTCTCAGGTCATATAATGATTCTTTTTCTTCTTTAACTTTAAAAGTTCTACCTTTATAAAGTCAGTGACACACAACTGCTATGCCTAGACTGTCACAGACCCCAGAAGGGCCTGTTTAGCCTTCTCATGCAGTTCTCATCACTTCTGCTTCCTCGAATAGTTTTTTTTCTTGTGGTTAGAATTATATCCAGATACATAGTTTCTCTCATTACTTACTTTGCATTCTGCAAGGTGAAATTTTAATATGGCAAAATTATGTATACTCCATGATTTTTAAAATGCTTTTGACTTTTTGTATATAGCTATTCTTCAGCATCTAATAAAATTATATTTCTTTTGCCTACAACTGTAGATCAGGTTTAAATGCCTTATTTTGTCCTTATTGCAAATGTATTTGTATTAGCCTCCCCTTCACGTCATTTATGTTTGTTAATAATCATTTGAGTATTCTAATAGTTTTTTAGGAATTATCTCAGAATTCTGAAAATTAACATTGGTTTTTCATAATGCAGTGTATACAAAAACTAAGTGTCTTTCAACATAAATGACTCAATTTCCCCTTTAAAAGACTTGAAAGAGGTGTTTTCCTTGGTATTTATTTTATTAATACATTCAGAAATGTTGCCAAAAGAATTGAGATTGTGGTGGTTAGTGTTATCAAGCCAATTATGTAACTGCGTGGTTAATTTGCTTACACTGTCGTCCTTCCGCTTTATCAGGACCCGTCAAGGCTGTAAGAGTGTACTTCACCTTTGGGTTTTGTCCGACTGCCACACCACACTCTAGTCTCTCAGGCTGGGGAAAAAACTGAGGGTGGTGACTTGATAAACTGCTTTGGAAATTGGAAAGGTTACTGATTCCTAACAGAGTACCATACATTTAATGGTTTATGAACTTTGGATCAATTGTCACTATGTGGGAATGGTAGGCAATGCTTACCAAAATGATTTTTTTTTAAGAGTTAACTCTACTGTTGTTCTAGTGTGATAGACATGTACTTGTCCCATCTGTGCCTGACCTCCTTCACCTGCAGTTAGAAGTAATATTTGATTTTATTCTTAACCACATAGGAATATCGTGAATTAATATATTCAAGAAGTCTTTAAAAAAATTTCTTTTTGGGTGTCATTTGGTTCAATCAGAAGAGCATGGGGCACTTGATCTCAGGGTCCTAAGTTCACGCCCCACATTGGTTATAGAAATTCCTTAAATAAATTAAAAAGAAAAACCTTTTTTTTTTCTTATTTTTTCCCCTAAGAAGCATTTTAGAAAAGGTGCTATGGGAGTTACCAAAGTGATATTTATCTATAATATTTTAAATTTTTTATTGGTGTGATATTTTGAATTGTTATCTGGCAATGGCCATATGTATTCTAAATGGCCAAAGCTGGGACAGTTTGAACAACAAGTAAATAATCATAGTACCAGATTATAACCCATAGAATAAAATAGATATCCATGAGTCCATACTATATATAGTATATGCTATATATAAATAGTTGAATGAATGAATAAACAAATAGGGAGAAGAGATAGCTTTATTTACAGTAGAATTCCGATTGAAAATGTGGGAGGAATGATAGGAATAGAATTTTTGCATTAGGCAAATACCACAATAATTGTTACAGGCAAGAACCATCAATGCACGCTAAAATTACTGGGCAAATGTATATGAGAAACAAGATATTTGTTTAGTCTCATAAGATACTTATTAAGTATAAAAGAAGAGATTTATAGTAGAGAATCATGGTAGACACCACTTTAACCAAGCAATCAAAGTCAACATTCCTAGTAAGTAATCAGGTATGCTGACATAATATACCCCCTGATACGGATGATCACTGAGATGGGCACAGTGTCACATCACAGCAACAATAGTAATACCTAACATTTCTGAGTGTTTGTTGGCCAGACAACACAGTAAGCACATATTCTGCTGGGCCTCACTACAGCCCTAGTATCACTTGGTAGATACTGTTATATCTCCATTTTACAGTTGAGGAATCTGAGGTCCAAATAAATGATAAAACTGGGACTAGAACCTGGGGCTGGCTGACTCCAGAGCCTATTCCCTAAATCATGACATTATGCTGAGCATAGCTTGTAGTGTCATGGCTAATTTATAGACTGATGAATGCAGTATATTTAATGTTGTCAAGTAAGTAGTAAACTTTGTGAGGTTTTGTGGTTTGATGTTTTTAAAACATATTTTCAATTTATCTGGAAGCAAAAGATGAACTTTTAATCAATACAACATTGAAAAAGCAACACACACTAACATAAAAGGTTAAATATTACTTGTTTTCATATCCTGTATGGCCTTTTTATAAATAAAAGTTTTCAAAAATTAAATATAAATTTTCATCAAGTATTCGGGTATTTTTATTGAAACCACTTAGCAACCCTAAATCTAAAAATTGGATACCCTTCTCTTTATGTAATCATTTATTGATTCCCTCATTCCTTCAGCATAAAGTCCAGATGTTTTAGCATAACTTATAACACTTTTGATAATCTAACCCATTACCTTTCAGTCCTTGTTGCTTATCATTCTTCTACATGCACCTTTTCTTGTTATGCCAAGCTACTTGTTATTCCCAGAATATAACTTTTTAAGTTTCTTTGTAACATTTCAAGTGTACACCCAAGTAGATTATGTATCACCCAGCTACAATAGCCATCAGTTATAGGCACTGTTTCGTCTATATGAGCCTCTAATTATTATTCCCACCTCCTCCATGGATTTTTTTTTTTAAGGTTTTATTTATTTATTTGAGAGAGAGTAAGTAGGGAGAGGGGCAGAGGGAAAGGGAGAGAGAATCTCAAGCAGACTCCCTGCTGAGCATGAAGCCCCATGTGGAGCTCCATCCCTGAGATCATGACCTGAGCCAAAATCAAGAGTTGGACACTTAACCGACTGAGCCACCCAGGGGCCCCCTCCATGGATTATTTTGAAGCGCATCTCAATCATGCCACTTCATCTATAAATATTTCAATTTATATATCTAAAAGACAAATATTTTTGTCTTTAAAACACCACTACAAAATCAGTTTTATACCTAAAAAATAATTATAATTCCTTCATAATCAAATATCTGGTCAAAGTTAAAATTCCCTAGTAGTTTAATAAATGTATTTTTACAATTGATTTTTTTCAGGTCTCTATCAAAACAAGGGCTACTCATTATATTTGGTTGATATGTATTTTAAGTGTCTCTTTTTTTTCTTTTTTGTCATTTAGTCTTAAATATCTTTGTTTTGTTCCTTTGTTGAAGAGACTGAGTTGTTTGTAGAGTTCCCTACGTTCTGGATTTTGCTGGTTACACCCCCATGATATCCTCTAACATGGTCCCCTCTCTCTGTATTTCCTATAAGTCATAAAACAAATTTGTATTTAGAAAAATATAGCTTTTTTAAGACTTTTACTTATTTGACAGAGAGATACACAGCGAGAGAGGGAACACAAGCAGGGGAAGTGAGAGAGGGAGAAGCAGGCTTCCTATGGAGCAGGGAGCCCGATGTGGGGCTTAGTCCCAGGATCCTGGGATCTTTGACCTGAGCCAAAGGCAGACACTTAACGACTGAGCCACCCAGGCGCCCCGAAGAAAACAGCTTTTGTGAATATGTACTATTTGCCTGAATTGCTATGTGGATGATTAAAATAAAGGCAATACTTTTAATAGTATTACCTTATCAATGTAAAATTCAAGATTTATGACACTAAAAAAAGAAAGGAATGTCATGCTTAGCTAAAAATGGAGACCTGGGTACTAGTACAAGTCACAAGATGAGAGTAGGCCTTTTAGTTTGTGAACATGGCACTTCACAGATGTGAAGAAAGCAAAGTAAATAATTGTTTTGCTTCCATCAAAAACTCTGAAAATAGATCTAGGGGTAAAACTCAGAAAAAGACTGACAGATTATAATTTGCTCTTGGGTCAATTTTTCCACTTCTTTTCTCTTTAAAAGCAGGTCTTTATTGGTAGCTTGTGGAAAAAATGTTCTGTGCAATACATAAAAGCCAGAAGTCACCACATTAATATTTGACACATATTGCTAAGATTAACTATAAACTTATTGTTTTTAGAAGGTTGGTTTTATATGAATATTTAAGTAAATAATATTTAACTTCCCTTAAAATAAAGAGGTTAAAAACTAGCACACCCGGCTTACTATAAACAATTTAAGAGAACTAAAATGCCTTGTAAGTTATATTTATAATATCAAATTACTATATTTACTTTCCTTTTGACTGCAGAATTTTTAACTCTCTCCTCTTGGCTTCCATGACACCACTTGTTTGCTGACACTCACCTTACCATTCTTGTAGTTTCTCTTTGTTTTCCTGCATTAACTCCTCTTCATCTGCTGGTTCCTTGAACTTGGTGTTTTGGGGTTTCCTTGTTGGCTCTCTTCTGTTATTTCTGCATTGTCTCTCTAGGCAGTAACACTGGTTTTTGCTCATGGCTTGCGATTTCTGTTCTGTTTTATATTGTCTTCCATTGGAGCCTCTGTCCACCTCCAGCCCTGGGCCTGAAGCCTAACAGTCCTCTCTTCTGAGAAAGGTTGGAAGATTTTTAGCTCTCATGGAGTTTTACCTATGTTGTTGAAAATTCCTTGTTCTGTGTGTTTGTTTGTTTAAAGATTTTATTTACTTGACAGAAAGAGACACAGCGAGAGAGGGAAAACAAGCAGGGGGAGTGGGAGAGGGAGAAGCAGGCCTCCTGTGGAGCAGGGAGCCCGATGCTGGCCTCCATCCCAGGGATCATGACCTGAGCCAAAAGCAGATGCTTAACGACTGAGCCACCCAGGCGCTCCTGTTCTGTGTTTTATTCTTACTGAGAAATTGTATCTGTTTTCTTATTTGAGACCTTTTATTCTTTCATATTACTTTAAAAATATATGAAATAGGGGCACCTGGATGGCTCAGTCAGTTAAGCATCTGCCTTCAGCTCAGGTCACAACCCCAGGGTCCTGGGATCAAGCCCCAAGTCGAGTCTGCTTCTCCTTCTACCTCTGCCCCTCCCCCTGCTTGTGCTTGCTCACTCTCTCTCTCTCTAATAATTAATTAATTAATCAGTTAAAAATCTGTGAAATAGAACATTCCCCCAATAGAGGAGACTGTATCCTATTGTACATGTATAGCAGCCATGTGATTATTCTCTCCTTCTCTTTGGAAATTTATCATTTCCATTCCTGTCCACACACTGGTAATTCAATAGTCTAAATTATTTGTATACAACTGAAATATTTGAAATGACAGATTCCCACTGTGGGTTGGGTGACTATGTGGGAAAATCATTCCACCAAGAAAGATCTGACTTCACCCTCAGATTTTAACAACTCTAATTTCTTGAACAAATCTCTTTGCTTCTTTCTCTCATGAAGGTATGAAAACTTTTTAATTTTGTAACACATAGCATTCATAAAGGCTAGAGACCATACTTTTTCATTGTGTTCTATTTCATTTTTTTTTTTAGTGGTCTGGACCCACTAAATTTATATCATGAGTTGCTATTAGGTCATGACCTGTGGTTTGAAAAACACTCATACCATAATGAAATGTGATATACCAGGTCTTCCATATATTCCTTTCAGTTACTATCAACATAATTAATATATCACATATGAGATCATCTTTATGTTTTGCTATGACTTCTTTGTCTTATAAAAATTTAGATATGATATTAATATATATGCCTTCCTTTTGTATTGTTTTTGTCATTTACCATATAGTTACCATTTTTGGGGAGCAGGACCTTTGCCTTTATATTTGATTCTTAAACAACTTGTGTTTAAAAAAATTTTTTGAAACTATGACAAACTTAGAGAAAAATCACAAGTGAAGTACAAAGAAATTCTTTCACTTTGTAAAGAATTGGAGAGTAGATTGCAGACCTGATGTTTCATCACCACCAAAGACTTTAATATATATTTCCTACAGATAAGGAAGATATTTTTCTGTATAACTATGGTGTAGCCATAAGTGGGAAGTTAATACAGCAGGAGCTGTGGGATGGGGAGGAAAATAGAACAAAATACAATTAAGTAGACTTGACAATTTGATGAGTGCTTATATAAGGTAAAAGAGAAAGACAGTAGCATTGAAAAAAGCATATCAACTACCCTTTTGTAAGTTTGTGGTATATGTGTAAATTGGGAAATGACTTATATTAAAAATGTTTAGTTACAACACCTTGATAGTGATGTTCTGTGGGAATATAATTTTAAAATACTGTCTTCTAATAGCAGGAGAAATATTTGACCATGGATTTCGTTATTGTTGTCTACTGTTAAGATTTATTGTTAAATAATTGGAATTTTGAGTCAAGTAATAGAATCTGTTGAAAAGCTCTAATGGGAGAAGTGAGATATTTTGGAAATCATCCTAGGTTCTAGGATAATGTCAGTGAGTTAAGGATATTGAAAGAAAACAGCAAGAGAATTGACATCTTCCATTCCAGCCCTGACCTCTCTGAGGATCTAGTCTCAAATTTTCAGTTACTAGAGCTTTTAAACTTACCACACACACAGACACATCCTTTCTCCACTAGATATCCTACTTCTTTTACCTTCTCCAGTACCAGTGCTTGGTCTAGAAACCAAGCATTGACTCTTCCTGCTCGTCACCTGCCCATATCTAGTTGATTTTTACATCTTGGCAAGGACACAGGAAAAAATTCTTTTCATCCCAGCTTTATTACTAGTGTCTCTGCAGTTTTGAGAAAGTCATTTGGCTTCTTTTGTATTCAGATCAATCTGTGTACATAATGATATTTGAACCACATATGATTAGGAGCATGGTTTTCATAACAAGGCCCTTTGCCTTTTAATCCCTGTTTCATCAGTCATCAGCTCTGTGATCTGGGGTGAGTTACCTCTTCATGCCTCAGTATCCTCAGCTCTAAGTACCTACATCACAGGGTTGTTTTGAAGATTAAGTTAATATATATAAATAATATGAGGAATAGTGCCTGGAACACAGTAAGGATCAAATACGTGTTAGCTCTTACTATTACTGTTATCATTATGACTTTTTTTTGCTTGTGCTCAGGTTGTTCTAGCATTATGTAATACTGCTATCAGAGTGTATCTACCATTTGCTACTTCTCTTTTCTCCATTATCTCCATTACCCTATTATCATTCCAGATTAAATGAGTTATTATGTGAAAAATACTTAGAGTAGTACCTGGCACTTATTAAGCACTAAGTGTTAGCCCTTACCATTGGTTATTGTGATTTTTATGCAGAGGACCTCTCAGGGCAGTCAGATCCTTTCCTTGCCATTAGTGGTTCTCTAAACTTTAATTTCTTCCCCTGCTGTCCACATTGGGCTTTCCTGGACATTGGTCATATAACGCTCCATTTTCAGACCTTCGGTGCTTAAAAGGAAAGAAACAAAAAACGTTCTTTGATAGAAATATCAGATAACTTGCCAGGACCAACTGAAAAAATGGTATTAATGAAAGAAGTAAATTTGAATTTTGAAGCTGTGAAAATTTTGTTTTAGGTATGGTAGGGCATTGCTTATTAAAATAGTCTCAGTTTTTTTATAGAAAGAAAAGTTGATGATGAAATTCAGGAAGACTTGTTATTTATTTTTAGCAAGCAACTGAAACTAAAATTTTATCTGAAAAACTTCATAGTTCAGCTAAAATAGAACATGAAGGGTAAAGGTCAGGAAGGTTTTGTGAGTTTTTTATGTTAGAAAAATAAATTAATGTTTTTCTCCAGGTTTAAATAAGGAAAAAATATAAGTGTCGTTATTTATTCTGTGCGGGCATACAGGCAGCTCTCCTGTGTTCTTACCGAAATCTTAAACTTCTCTTCAGAATTTAAATGAAAATAGCTTCATTCCTCCGTCTTAAAAATAACATTGTTAGCTTTTTGTTAGAAGAATCAGAAGAGAACTTACCTAATTTCTTAAAGAGAAGTCACTTGTTCTGTGTTCATTTGCATGACCTGCTCTTTTAACCCTTTGCTCCTCGTCGGCTATTTTCCTACTTCCAGTATTTTATGGTATCCTGCAGAAAAGTATTTTTCCCCAGTAAAAATTGCATCGGATTTTGTTTGTTAATATCGATAGCTACATAAAGCCATTTCACCACGGTTTTAGTTTGCGGGTGAGCTCTTAAAATCAGGTTTTATGTGTATTTTTAAAAAACTTGACTGCAGGAAGTGGCAGAGCTACAGTTAATGTGTTACATGGAGGGAAGAACAGTCCATCGGGGGTTAAATTGCAGAGTCTAATGGAATAATAACTGGTAGCACCATCTGCTGGCCTACTTCCGCAGAAGGAGTCAGTATTTTTAACGACATCTCTAATATTCATGCTGATGCATTTTGATGCTTTGTGCATTCATTTCTTTCTGTGCTTTGTTGGAATCTGGCTATCTGCTTACAGCTATTGAGGAAACTCAGCTTTTTAGGAGGGGTTTACAGCCTTTTTCATATCTAAATAGGATGAACAGTGGATATAAACTTGCCAAGGCAGAAATGTGTTGATAAATCACAATGTGTGTTTGTGGAGGGTTGTGCATCTCTTGGTTGCAGCTTGCTAAATAGGCCATTTAGGAATCTTCTTTCAATGCTTTTTTCTTGAGCACTGCCTGGGGTGGTGAAAAAGCAGAGGGCAAGCCTTTGTCTGACGCCAAAAATGTCTTCAGTGAAGAGGCCAAGAGGAAGGGTAAGTGAAAGCCTGAATGAGTGGGAGGAGGAGGGGTTCTTTGGGCTAAAAGGCTAATGGGATTGAATAACCTTCCTTATTACTGGCTGCTGCTGCGGGAGTCGTACTGCATCGCCATCTTGAGCTTGTTGCTGTTTCCTCGAGTCTTGGTTATTTGTTATAGCCTGTAGGCCTTAAGGTGGCATTTTAGTGAGCGTTCTAAACCCTCCTTCCTTTCCCAGTGCTGCAGCACTGCTATGAAACCTTTGATGAGGCAGGTATAGAAAAGATATCCAGTGAAGCACACTGGAATCAGCATGAAAATGTGTGTGGAAATTCCTGGTGGTTTTTTCCTTTGCTATAGTCAGAGGCATGTTTACGGGTAAGAACATAACAAAACTGTGATCTGAGTATATGTGGATGAATGCGTGTTTGGAGAAGATTTTTTTTTTTTTTAAATGCTGTTGATCTGTTCCTTGGATCTTGCTAAAATATTAATAATTTTAACGTAAAACTGTAAAACTTGGGGTTTTTTTTTTCAGAATTGCTTGAGCAAAATAATTATGATATAGAAAGAAAGAAATTCACATTTAACTCTTTCACGGAAAAACTAAAACTTTCTCTAATTTTAAGTATGGGAATGTCTATTTACTAACTAGCTATGTTGCTGCATAGATTGCACATTAAAAAATGATTTAAATGATTTCAGGTTCTAGTTCTAATTTCTTGTAAAGAGAAGCTTTATATTTCTAAAAATTATAATAAACTAAGGAGTAGTCATTCTAAATTAAAATTGCTATTTTAAATTTATTAATTTTCAGAGTTCTGGAGTAAGGAGGAAAGAAAAGACTTATTTCAAATGCACAGAGTATTTACAGGACAGAATTTGAATCAACTAATCAAGAATGCTGTGAAAATATCAGTGAATCTACATTATCCTTCTTTAACCTTCATTTTTAAAAGCAGTAGTTGAGCTTTTTATTTTATACCTACACTAATTTCTAGATCAACAAACTTTTAATTTTAAATTTGTTTTTGTAGCACTCACATACTGGTTCACATATTTTACTTTAAGCATAATCTTAAATGTTCGTATATTTATGTTAATTGTTTAGGTGTACTTTGATACGTTGTGTAAAAAGTATTCTGATTTCTCTAGCCTCCATCTTCCAAGAAGAGTGATGGTTCTGGGACATATACTAAGTTGCAGAATACCCAGGTGAGGATCATGTCTGAGAAGAAGCAGAGAAAAAAAGTGGAATCAGAAAGCAAGCAAGAAAAGGCTAATCGGATAATATCAGAGGCCATAGCAAAAGCAAAGGAACGTGGGGAACGCAATATTCCACGAGTAATGAGTCCTGAAAACTTTCCTACTGCTTCAGTTGAAGGAAAAGAGGAAAAGAAAGGTAGACGGATGAAATCCAAGCCAAAGGACAAAGAGAGCAAAAAAACAAAAACTTGTTCTAAGTTAAAGGAGAAGACAAAAATTGGGTAAGTTGGTTAAGAATTAAATTTAATTCCTTTGAATTTTTTTGTCAGAGTGCAATCTGTCTCATCTTTTACTTTTGATTTTATGTATTTACTCCCACTTTGAAGTTTTAAGTTGTTAGATGCTATGTGTACCTTATTTCCTTTTTTGAATGAATTGGGGAATATTCCAAGATTTACTACATTTTACAATTCTGTGAACATAGCTTTTTGTACATTAATATTAGTAAAAGGAATTTAAATTAGGAAAATATGTCATACATAAAACAGAAAAAGGAAAACAAAACCAAACCATTGCTGTGCCAGTTCCAAATTCACTTTCTTTACAGAAAGTGCATTGAAATCTTCTACAAGATTTCTTTACCTCTTAGTTGTACTTCATTGGGTACCTTATAATTTGGAAATGTGAGATAGAGTCCTTTCTCATAAACCCACAACTTTGGACTAAATGGAATGACAAGAAAACTTAAGACCATTTAAATCAACGATGAGCAGCTCTCAGCTCTTACTGGTCTACTCCCCCTCACTGTCTTTCTGATTTACTTTATGTAATAAGGAGGCCAGGTGAGGATTAATGCTCCAAGAGAATTATAAGGCCAAGGAATTGCTCTAGAAGGGTATGTTAATCCTTGGTGTTTTTATATGATTACTCATCTGATACATTTTCAAAAAACAAAATAAATGTTAATATTTGTATTATATTTAAATTTTTGCATGCAAGTGTAAAAATAACCGAAGGCCAACAGTTTAGAATTTTTTTACAGGAATATTTGCCATTTTTGAAGGCTTTTTTCTTTCTTTTCCACACAAAGTACACAGTAAAGAATTTCTTTATTATGAAAATCTTCATTTGCTTAAGAAGTAATTGATACATTAGATATTTAGAACTAATACAAATTTGTAAAACAAATTTTCTCAGCATTTTAAATGCAGTCACCAAACTGAATTATATTGTCACATCCTGATGCCTTTCAATCCAAACCATTAAATAACATGGGCTCTCTTGCCATAATAGAGCAGTGACTAATGTTTGTAATTTTTACATTTTATTTGCAGACAGCAAAAATGAAATTTGAAAGTTAAATTTCTGCTCCTTTATTTAAAGGTTTTGGCATGAAAGTATCTTATTTTTCCAATGTTATGTCTAGTTTTAATTAGGAAATCCCATATTTAATCCTTTAATGTATTAAGAGTTAGTATAATTAAAGTTTTCCAGTTTTAACTTATACAGAGACATAGGCAAAGTGTTGTACTCTTTGGAAGGGCATTAAAAAAATAATGCACAAACCAAGAGAAACTGGTAGAGAAACTTCAAAAGTTTTACAATAAGTTTAAATTTGGGAGGGAATAGGTAGAGGCAAAAGATACCAGAAATGAATCTGTTTCAAGAAGAACAATGTACATAAGGGGAAATTAGAAATAATCATAATAGAGAGAAACGTGGATTTTTGAAACGTGAATATGGTAGGGAGAAGTAATATATTGCAGTAGAGTGTCTGACTTATTCTGTGATATTTATATTTTTGTTAGAAATAGACTATTAATAACAAATGATCTTAATATTGCACAGTGTTGATCAGTTTAGTAGTTTTTAGAGAGAGCGTTCTTGAGAAAACAGGTGAAAATTGTATTGGAAAGATAAATACATGGCAAGACACTGAGCAGTTGCTAGAGAAAACTTTGTTGAGACTATAAGATCATCCTTTTGATAGAGGAATTTTTAAGTTGCAGCCAAGTAAAGTAAAATGGAAGCTTGCCTTCTATATTGTTATTAAGCGGTTGGAGTAAAACAATGACTTCTTGGTCATCTTTATCAGACAAAGACAAAGATTGTCATGTTGGAAAGAACGTAGTTGGAAATGAAATTCATATACAACTTGGAGTTCCTATACTAATCAGTTGAAATATTACTGTACTTACCAGTAAGCTGCTATATTTAAATTTTGAATTTGACAAGTTTTTAATTTCTGTGTCATTTATTTTTTTAATTTTTTTATTTTTTAAAGATTTTATTTATTTGACAGAGAGACAGCGAGAGAGGGAACACAAGCAGGGGGAGTGGGAGAGGGAGAAGCAGGCTTCCTGCGGATCAGGGAGCCCGATGTGGGGCTCGATCCCAGGACCCTGGGATCATGACCTGAGCTGAAGGCAGACGCTTAACCAACTGAGCCACCCAGGCACCCCTGAAGTCATTTAAATAGTTAAGTTTAGTTGCATAGTTTTAATTAACAGCATTTTATGATATATTAAATGTTTTCTTGTGAAAGTTTTATTTTTCTGTTAGTTTGAGAAGAGTTGGGTTATTGCCACCATCAAAGGACAGATACCAGAGAAAGTTGAAGGAAACATATGCTGGAGCTTAACCACTAGCAGTGAGAAATAGAAATTTTGAGAGTAGCTAAATTTGTAAACAGTAAGTTATGGTTGATGTATAGTCAGAGGTGGTGTTCATTTCACCCACACATGTGATTTGATACAGTCTAGAAAGAAGAAAACTAGTACTGCTTCTGCTTGGCAGTGTGCTTGAAACCTTTTTATCATTTCTGCTACTCTTGTAGATTAATTTTTTTAAAAATACAAGGAAAAAAAGGCCCCTTTCAGAGCACTTGTGTACAGTCTCATTTCATCTTTCCACCTCTGTGAGTTATGTTGGCACACAGTGTGCTGGTTTGCTTAAGTTCTTTGGCTTTGGAGCCAAGAGTATTTGTTCAAATCCCAGTTTTGTCACCTACAAGCCGTGTGACCCTGGACAAATACTTAACCTCTCCAAGCTTTAATTTCTTCCTGTAGAAAGGGGATAATGATAGTACTTGCCTCATGGTGTTATTTTGGGGGTGAAATGATTTAATAGCATTTAAAGCATATGGAGCAGTACCCGGAATTTAATAAATGTCCGTCGTTATTTTCTGAAAACATAAATAGCATGTAGCTATTTAGGGAGAGGGCTGCAACCAGGAGCCACGCCCCTTTCCTCAAGCCTAAACTTTCACTCATCTGCCTAGGTTCTCTTTCCGTTAAGGCTCTGTTCCTAAATAAGACCAGTTAAAAAGTTAGGCTAACAGTACTCACTTTGGTAGCACATCTACTTAAAAAAAAAAAAAAATCAAACAGAGAAACAAAAACAGTTGCTAATTGTTAAGAGGGGTAATAGGTTAACTTATTAATGGCTTTTTTCATATGAGCATGCTTCTGTTTATCAGGTAGCTAGGGTAGCATTTAGGAGAGGTAAATTTTGTTTGAAATTTGCCCAGAGCTTGAAAGGGTTGACCACGGTTAAGTGGAAGGTGGTGAGTTAAAATGGTAATGGCAGGTATAAAATAGTGAGGTAGGGAAACAGCCTTTTGCTGTTTTAATGTTGGTCATGATCTTGGCAATCAGGTTCTAACAAGCTGCCTTTCAACTAGAATAGCAGATATTTCTTTAGTAATAATAGGTGCATAATAGATGCTCCATGAATGGAATGGAATGAATTTTGTAGACTGAATGAATGAGTAGATTAAATATTAAATGTTACCAAATGGTTGGATTTGATTTGTTAAATCAAAAACAGAAATGGCAAGCTAATCCTTCACTGAAACCTCAGGGACATAGCTAATGGTTTAGTAATAGTAGAGAGTTAGATTCTAAAATAAATTCATTCTAAGACTTCAAGTAGAATTTTCTTACGGTTCTATGTGTGATTTGAGATTATATAGTAGAATATCACATGATTTAATTGGAGCATTTTTTAAATTTATGGTTTATAACTTTAACATTTAAATTATGTGTCCATGTCGTCAATTAGAATTTACTTCTGTGTGTTACAGATCATTGGACTGGCATAGGTAGAATGATTTTGATACTTAAAAATGTTTTATGGCCCTACAAATTTAATCAGTCCTTCATGATTAAACTTATTTTCTTTTTTGTGTTATTCATAATTATTCTTTCTGTATGCTAGATATCAAGTGGCTAGAAATAGCTTTTCTCTTGAGTGAAAGCAGAAAACTCTAAATTAGGAAATATTTATCAAATTCAAGTAGAAATTAAGGATGTTGGCATGCCTGGGTGGCTCAGTCAGTTAGGCGTCTGCCTTCCTCACAGGTCATGATTCCAGGGGCCTGGGATCGAGTTCTGCATCAGGCTCCTTGCTCATCTGGGAGCCTGCTTCTCCCTCTGCCTGCCTTTCCCCCTGCTTGTATGTGCGTGCTCTCTCTCTCTCTCTCTCTCTCTCTCTGATGAATAAATGAATAAAATCTTTAAAAAAAAAAAGAAAGAAATTAACGATTCATATTATAAAGAAAAACAATAAAACATAATTAAATTTTGAAATTATATTGTGCCCTTTTTTGCTATAGTTTGTTTGAGACCCCAAAAAGGAAGAAGGAAAATAACATTTATTAATTACCTTGCATCATATATATACATATATATGTATGTGTGTTTTTTAAATAAAACTAACATGGAAGTTTGTCCATATGCATGTCTGTAGAGATACATTTACATCTAAATAATAAAATATATAAGGAAAAAATGAATTAACAAAACCTGAAGGAAAATATAATGAATCATCAGAAATTGAGAATTATCACTTCATAGTCCATGTTATTAATAAAGTGACAAATGGGACCCTGTTTGCATGTATTCAAAATAGTAAGAATTTAATATCTGGATAAAATATAAATAAATTAATTGTTTCTTGGCATATGACCAAAAAAAAACTTGGAAAAAATGTATGATATAAATTTATTATATTTTTTAAATTATTAATCATATGCCATTAGTAGTCTATAGAGGTTCTATAATTTTTAAATGCCAGGCAGGTAAAATGTTATATAGATTTCACTCCTTAGATCTAAACTTAAACTCAGTGAAAATCTGAAACACATTCATCTGCAGAAAGAATTGATACAGCATGCATTATTTGTTATGAATTCAATGAAGATTTGCAGTTCCATTTTTAAGAAGTATACCTTTACATAAAATGTATTGGTAAGGTCTGTCATTAGCAATGTGTTGTATGTATTTCATTGAATCTAAGATGACATTGATTATAAGGCACACCATTATTTTATGTGTAAGAAAGAAAAAAAAATATTGCCAGTTAAAACTATGGCATGTGTTTGATTATTAAATGAATCTCGATTTCATAGATGTTAATATATGGGGAAAATATGTATCTTAGAGCCACTGAAGTAAAGTTTTTGATTTAATGCTCCTACTCTATCAGTATTTTTCAACATAAACACCCTTTTCTCTTTTAAAAAAGTATTTTTTAAGAATAAGTCAATATATTGACTGATTATTAATACTTAGTTAATACTTGTATTGAAACAACTCAGTGAATTAAACTTTTTTAAAAAATCCTATCCGTCCTTAAAGAGGAGGTAATTTATAGTCCAAGTTACCAAGAGCATACAAGACAATGTTACCTTCACAAACTGAAGGATTAACTAAAATAAAGAACCCTTTTTTAAAACTTGCTTTTCCGGGGCTCCTGGGTGGCTCAGTCGTTATAAGCGTCTGCCTTTGGCTCGGGTCATGATCCCAGGGTCCTGGGATCGATTTGGCTGGAGGCCTGCTTCTCCCTCTCCCACTCCCCCTGCTTGTGTTCCCTCTCTCACTGTGTCTCTCTCTGTCAAATAAATAAATAAAATCTTTTAAAAAAAAATAAAACTTGCTTTTTCCAGAGGAGTTTAAGCTAGAGTCTTGAGTAGACCCTTAAAATGGAGAAATTTCACCAGGTTAAAAGTTTTCTTTTTTTAAAAAAAAGTTTCTATTTTATGACTTTAAAAATAGCTGCAGTGTCTTTCACTTGGCTTGCAAAGAAAAACGTTATAATGTGAAATAGTATTTTTGCTTGTTTCCTTCACTTATGATGAATTGGATGCATTAATTACAACAAATGGACTAATTGGGGAAGAGTCATTGTTTGTCCAATTATTGCAGTGAGAGAATCAACAGGGGGCAATTACAGATTGACATTGTGTAGAATGCAGCTTGTTACCCAGCCTCTACTAATAAACATGTGGGTAGGATTCAGATGAGTGCATAAATTACATCTGAAAATCAAATATAGATGTCAAGTATAAACACTGAGGTTTTCCAGTGCAAATGAAATAATATTTCAAATTTATACTTAATTTGAAATTGCCCTTTGCTGTCTGAAACAAGCTATGTTTTGATATTTAGTTCTTTTACTTGTTGCTGCAATTTGCTAACATTGATAACAGATCCCTTTAATGTTTTAAAAACAAAACTTGCAAAAAGTCTTTATTATTCATGTATTCTGTATTTTGCACTCTACTTTGGTGATATTTCTAAGAATAGCAAACTGTCAGTTTATTTGAAGAATGTATCTATAATGAACTTTTAGTTTCATTTATAATGATATTTTATTTTAGAATTCATATAGTATGTGATCTGTGATGGAAGAATGGAATGCTCTTTGGAAATTGGGTATTTTACTTAACTGATTTCATTTTATTTTCTCTACTTTCGGATCATCCGATTTCTCTCACATAATATTTATGGCAAACATTTGTCATTATACAGGTAGTAGAGATTTGTGGTTGTTAGAAAATCAGATAAACGTTAACCTTAATAATTTACTAAAAGATAATAATAGTTTCATATTTCTCTGTATCCATTAAACTATATATATTTATTGACATTAAGTACTGATTGATCATTTTATTTTAAAATCAGTAAGATGTTGGAAATAGTAGACTAGAAATAAAGAGACCTTTATTGTCTTTTACTAAACTTGTGACTCAGGCTTTAATTTCACCTTTTGGAGCTAAAGCTTCCCTATTAGTATATTGGGACTAGCACCATATCTATCTCAGAGTTTTTCTCGGGATCAACTGAGATATTGTAAGCGAAAGCACTTTGGTGTGTTTTAAGTGCTCTATAAATATAAAATCATTTTATTATCCTGAATATTTGTTTTTAGAGTTTTCTATGATAATAACTCTGAACCAGTGGTTCCCAAACCTGGTGGAACATCAGAATCTTTTAGGGAATTTTTTAAAAGTCTTATTGGAGTCCCACTTAACTAGATCTGAAGCCTGGGGTTGGAACCTACAAATCTGTATTTTTTTTTTTTTTTACTTTTTACTTTTGAATTAATCTCAGACTTGCAAAAATAGGTCAGAGTTCCTTTAGACTCTTCACCTAGCTTCCTCAAATGTTAACATCTTATATAACCAAAGCACGATTATCAAACCCAGAAAAAAACACTTGTACAATTCCATTAACTTAGAAACCTCATACAAATTTTGTTAGTTGTTCCATTTTTTTGGCCAAGATCCTACATTTCGTTGTGTTGACATCTCTCCTTACACTCTTCCAATTTGGGATAATTCCTCAGTCTCTGTCTTTTGTAATGTTTTCAGTATTGAAGCATACTGGCCAGTGATTTTGTAGAATGTCTCTCAGTTTGGGTTTGTCTGATATTTTCTGATTTGGAATCCTTATTTTTAACAGACAGCCTTCTAATGAAGCCTACCTCTCATACATTTAAGAATTACTCAATACCAACGTAATCTTTGTTCCCCTTTATAGTATCACCTATGTGCCATTTTAGAACTTTACAATAAACCAGTATGACTTCATTGTTTCCAAGAATCAGTGTTCTGTGTAAGTAACCCTAGTTTTTAAATCTTAAAATATGTCTGTATTTTACTCAGAAATGTGTCAGTCAAGCATGACTTAATGTTTTAGAATCACCTTTTTCCTACCATGGAAATGTACCGTTTTTTAACAGAAAGGGCATGTGTAAATATTTTGGACTTTGTAAGGTTTAACAGGAAACTACCATATCTGAAATATCTCTTACAAAGTTAGGATTTAAAAGAGATTTTTGCATAGGTTAAGAATGGTTAATTAAAAAAGCTTTTGCATAGGTTAAGAATGGTTAATGAGTTTACGAAATAAGATGCTCTTCCAGGCCTATGGAACAACCTTGGAAGAAAATACGGAATATATTGAAAACACAATTTAAAAGATTCTTTTTTGTTTTGAAGAACATTTTCAAATAATTAATATAATGAAGGTTTATCCTAAGGTATTACAGGCAATGTTTTTACTAGGACTTACCCTCCTCCACTAAAAAGGGTAGGCATCTGAGATTGATAGGGCAGCACTTACTAGTATTTCTTTTCTAGAGATTCAAGCAATATTTATCTATAAAAATGAGCAAATGGCAGAGTGCATCCAATATATATTTCTACTACCTAATTTTACTTAGAGTTATCCCTGATCTTGCCACTGAAGACCAGCTGGACAAGTGTGTTAGGCTGTATTGTGTAATCACAAGGAGCATCATGCTTACCCTTAGGAGGAGGTTTTTGCTGGAAGAGGAGACTTCTAGAAAACTAATAATGTCTTGTTTCTTGATCTAGAAGCTGGTTACACATTTATGTTCATTTGAGAAAATTCATGAAGCTGTTCTCTTTTGATGTGTGTACTTTTCTGAACTTATATAATATTTTCACATTAAGAGACTGTTAGGTTTAGGGAAAGTGAGGGGTTGCATTTGGGAACATTTTGAGAGCTTCAGTTTAAGCTCTGGAGTGAGGCATACTTAATTTGTATTTCTAGTCTTACTATCAGTGTGATTTTGAGCAAGGCATTTAACTTCCCTAAGCCTCCGTTTCCTCCTCTTATAAAATGCTAGTATTCACTTCTCGGAATTGTATGAGCATCAAATGAGAATGCATGTTAAAGTCAGCAGAGACTGCTTCCATAAACACTGGGTAAATGGAAGCTTTGAAAATGTAAAGGAGTTCCAAGAGTTCAGATAACAGTGGGGTGAGGACTGAAAGTGAAATAGTCTGTATAGACGGATGAGGAAGAGGAAAAACAAGATCCTGTGGTATCTAATAGTAGATATGACCTCAAGGGAGAGTTTTCTGTTAGCAGGGAAACCGGAGTAAGGAAAAGGGACCGGAAGAGGGAAGAAATGACCAGTGAAAGTGGTGAGAGGGAATGAAGCATAAACATGGTTGGTTCCTTAGTGTTGTTTCAGATTATCTTTTTGTACTCTCTCTGATTTCCTGGTTCCAACGGGAGCTGTGTTTGTACTTTTATTTGCTTGTCCGAAGAGTGCAGGTGAGACACCCAGTAAAAGTTATCCTTCTCCTGTGGAAGGTGGTAATCATGCCATACACGAATAATCTGGGGCGCCTGGGTGGCTCAGTTGTTAAGCGTCTGCCTTCGACTCAGGTCATGGTCCCAGGGTCCTGGGATTGAGCCCAGCATCGGGCTCCCTGCTCTGCGGGAAGCCTGCTTCTCCCTCTCCCACTCCCCCTGCTTGTGTTCCCTCTCTGGCTATGTCTCTTTCTGTCAAATAAATAAATAAAATCTTTAAAAAAAAAGAATAATCTGGGAGTAACTCTTTCTAGAAGTTTCTTGAGTCATATCTAATCATCCAGTCAGTGGCCATGTCAATTGATTCTGCCTCCATAATAAAGTTGTGCTTTTCTTCACCTCTTCATCCACACAGCGTGGCCCTGTGTTGCTCTCTTCATGCCTCACTTGAGTTGTCATTTGCCTGATTGCTGGTTTCCCTGCCTTGAGTTTCTCTTCTAGTTGCATCGCCCTCTTGTTTGAAATTCTTCCCCCACCAATTTTATTGAGATACAATTGACATATAACATTGTATTCATTTAAGGTGTACAATATAATAATTTGACATATGTACCTATTGCAAAACTGTTGCCAAAAAAGTCTAGTTAATACCCATCACCTCACTAATTGCAAATTTTTTTTTTCTCGTGATGAGAACTTTGAAGATTCACTCTCTTTTAGCAACTTTCAAATATACAGTGTGGTATTGTTAACTATGATCACCATGCTGTATTTTAAATCTGTAGAACTTATTTGTGTAAAATTCTCATATCTTCCAAATGCTTTATTATTTTTTTTCATGTATTCAGAATATCTCCGAGGCATTTGTTGTCAGTGGTGAACAAGACAGATTGTTTCAATTCCTGCCCTGCCAAGCTTAAAAGCTGGCCTTAAGCTAAAATGTTAAGTCCTTACATGTCATATAGGATCTTCGGTGATCTTCACCCTATCTAGATGACCATCCCTCTGCTTCTTCCTCCTGCTGTGCTTTGTGGATCTCTGACATGCTCTTGTCACTGTGCATTTCTCTCATTCTTCTGTAATATCCCCCTACCTGGAATGCACCCTCTGTCTTCTTTCACTACCAGTTGACCTCCCTTTTATCATTCATTTCCTGTCTCAAACTTTACCTTTTCTGTAAAGGTACTCCTTTACAGTAGACAGAAGCACTTCTTTTGTGTTCACATTACATCCGGTACTAACTTCCACTTCTGAGTTTGAACCATGTTCATATTTTAGCAATGATACTTTAACGTTAGGGACTGTGTCAAATCCTAGAACCTAGGAGTACCTGGCATATAATAATTAGAGGTTAGTTCAGAAATTACTGTGTCAGGACTTTGCTAAGAATTCATTTGCATTATTCCACTTAATTCTCAACAACAGAAGAGGTAGCTATTATAGGATCCCTATTTTCCTGGCAGGGAAACTAAGGCTAAAAGAGATCAAATAATTTGCCAGGTGTCTTACAGATAAGCAAATGGTAGAATCAGGTTTAAAATCTTTGATGCTATGATTTCAAAGTGTGTGCTCTTAACCTCCAAGTTCTCCCACATTAATAAATAATTGTTGGAAGAAAGTTCTTCTGTCTTTCTGATAGATCATACTTAAAAATATTTGGGGAAATTTTCTCTGTTTGGAATATCGATATCTAAAATAGAATTTCCCTGATTAGCGATTAGCATGGTTTATGATTAGTATGGTGCTTCAAAATCATGCACTCTCACTTGTTGAACTAGAATAAGGAAATGTGGGAGCTCTGTACTTTCTACCTCTGATCAGGAAAAAAACTGAAAACACATTTTCATTTTAAACATTTGTATTTGATGTGTGTGTATAAATATTAATATGTATATACACACACACACATATATATATGAGAGACAGGCAAACTGTGGAAATATAAAAAAAGAGTTTTTAACTCTTTAGGAACATATACTACAGCTAAGATAAGCCTTCGCATAAATGAAATAATTGAAGGACAATCCATTGTTGAAGTGTTTTCAGTAAGGGAGAAATTAGGGTAAAAAGTAGTAGAGGCTTCTAGGGAATAGGTGGGGTAGAAAGACATTAAGTGGAATTTGAATTTAGTAAGAGGTGGAAGGGTGAAAAACCTTCATTCCAAATCTACAAGACAATAAATGAATTATTTTAATTCCTAGATACAGTTATATCACCTGACATTTTTTCCCATGAAAAATAATTTTGAGCCCGAGAAACAAGTGATAGAACTTGACTGCCTTTCTGTGCTTAAAAGTATGTTAACTGTAATACTGATTTGTGTTCCATTAGAATGCAGTTCTTGTCTTGAAAATGTCATTGTGGAGTTCATGATAATTATCCTCTTTGGTTGCACATTCATGTGATATGAAATGGAAAAATGTTTATCACGGCAATCTTAATATGACCACAAATGGAAAAAGGCAGAGTTCATACTGTTTACTCTTTTCCTCTTGAAACAGCAAACTCATTATTACATTGGGTAAGAAACAAAAAAGAAAGAATGAGTCTTCAGATGAGCTCTCTGATACAGAGCAGATGCCACAACATACATGCAAAGAGGAGGACTCTCAAGTGAGTATTACATTTTTTTCTGAGAAATGAAGCACTGATAGAATTATTTAGGTAGCCTAAACCTGCTTTATGGTTATTTATACTCTAGTTTAGTAGTAAAACTACATTTTATTATATGGTAGAACTTGAAGACAGCATTATGACAATATGCTTCTAATAGTATTACCATAGAATGTTGGACCTGGGAGGAAACTTACGTATCCTCTCTAAACCCCTCATTTTTCAGATAGTGAAACCAGATCCCAGAGAGGTTAAGTAACAGTCCAAAGTCCCTGATGGCTTTTAGCATGGAGAAATAGCTAGTGATATTATCCTGTACTTATATAGTGCTTTGAATTGAACTTAATGATGGAGATCCTAAGTTTTAGAATCACATACAGTGATAGAGCAAATGGGTTGAATTATTCCTAGAGATAATTCCTTTGGTCTGCTTCTGTCAAAGAAAAGATAACCAATTATATTTAAAATCCCCTAATGTAGACAAGCATACTGTGCATTTCGCCTTTTTTTTAATAGGTGGATATTCACAATAACCTTGTGAAGTTAAAAAAATATATATATATATGTACATATATATATATAGGGAAGGTCATAATAATTCAGGCCACCCTCTGCTCTTTAATAATTAAAGTACAACTCTAGGCCGTATGGGTGGTGGCAGTTGTTGCATTATGGGGCCAGAAAGCCCCTGAATGGCCTTTCTTCTTCCTTATGCAGCTTCTTATCCAATGGGAGAGTAGTGGCTCAAGGCTCCTGGGCTGCTGCAAGAGTTGAGGTAAGGGCAGTGACTGAGCTCCTAATACTATATGGCCTGGCTTTTTCTTCACATGTTATCCTTCACTCAGGCAGACTTACAGTTACCTTAATCACCATGAGAAAATTCAGTTTAATTTTTACTAGCATAAGGCTGGCCATTTTTCCATTATGTAATTACCAAACAATGAAATGGTAGAATAGGTTAACATGCACATTTCTTCCATACCTTTCCTTGTAGTGTTAGGTTGCTTTGATAGGCATGTTGCTTTAACACTAAAATATAGGTGAAGAAGAAAAGAAATATTTTCTAGTAAACGATTATAAATCTGTTTTACTGATATATTTAAATGTACCATATGAATGATGGAGAGGTCTGTGTAGCTTTCAACCACCAGGGACTGTCAGGATTTGAAGGCTGAAAAAATAATTTAAGTTTCAGGCTTGGAGTCAGGTGGAAATCTAAAAATCTGAATGTGATACTTAATTTTTTACCTTTAATCTTAATACACAGTACTTCAGTAGTCTGTATTTGCAGACTTCATTAAAAAAAAAAACACAGCACATTATATTAGGATTATTATAGGAAATAACATGTTATCATAACAAAATATTAGTCATTTATGGGTGTATTTCTGACCGCTCATGTGAAGTGTTTTGGACTAATCCGTTGAAGCCTCTAAGACAGAAGAAAAAAAGCTGGAAAAAAAATTCGAAGAAAGAATTTGTCACTATTTTAAATTGTGCTTTGAAAACATTAAGAGAAAGAAAGCCAGAAAAAAGCACATTAGCCAAAAATGTGTACACCAAATTAGTTCTTATATTTTTAAAGTAGTAGCGATATTACATGACAGAGAAAGATAATTTGATGAGAGTGGCACCTCATTTGGCTCTGCCTGATGTGTAACTGGGTACTCTAGTAGAATATAATTTATTCCACTGTAATGATTCCAGCTATAATCTTATAATATCTATAATAATCTTATAATATTCCAGCTATAATCATATACCTCGGACTTTTTAATTAATCTTTTAGACTGATAAAGTCTTCATGAGGGTGCAGTTTACAAATTTATTGCTCTCATTTTATCTTGTGAAGAATCAACTAAATTTGCACTTTTGAGAGTTCAAAGGATTCTTTCAGGCCACTCATTTACAATTTACTAAAGACCTAAGTGAGGCATTTCAAAGAGCTAACAGATGCCTAAAATGACCAGAAAGGAAACTTAAATGCTGAAAACATCAAACAGAATCTTTTAAAAGTATACTGAATTATACTTAAACTTCATTATTTAGAAGATTTGTGCCCAGTGAGACATAACATTGGTAATACATGTTATTGTTAGAATAATAAATGTCACTGTTGGTTTATTAATTTAAACTATTCCTGAATATTCAGAGCCATATGATGCCTGTTGTAGAACTCTAAATATTCCTTTAGCCTTGTATTAGACTAGAGATCCACAGACTTTTTCTCTCAAGTAATAATAAATATTACATATTTTTTTCAAAATAGGATGTGGGAAAATTTGGGTTTCTAGAAATCCTTTTATTATAACTTTTATATGCTACCTTCCCTGTCTCCCATACTAACAAAAGTGTTACTTTGAGTTTTGAAAATGCAAATGTCTTCATGGCCAAGAGATGGTGGGACCCATCCTAAGTGAGCCATGAAGTTATCTACTCTATTTGGGTGAGCTAACTTACCATATTAGTGCCTTTCTTTCTCTCAATATTCCACAACTCAAGAGAAAGAGGCAAAGGCACACTAAAGGCCACTGCTGAGAAGTTTCCCCCCAGCCTGCTGCACTGATGGAGCCATCTTTGTTATGGAAATAGGAAAGGCCTGCCAAATTGAGGGTACTCGCAGAAACCAAAAGGAGAATACATGGGTTATTTTGCAGGTCACATTATGGGGGAATGTCATGGGAGTTACTAAATATATAAGAGAAAATGGCATAGAGAAAGGAAGAAGGGGTAGATTTACCAAATATTGAGCAATAGAAAAGTTGGCTAAGACTCCTCCACCCATCAGATTTTAAAGAGGTGGAAAAAAGCAAACCTAAGTCCTCTGAAGTTGTCAAGCCAATGTGAGATTTTGATTTTGTAGTGGGGAACATCAAATATTAGATCTTTAGGGAGGTAAGTAAAGCCATGTGTATTTGATACCTGATTTAAAATCACTTAGTTTATTTTAAAATTATGGTACTACATGTAATACTTTTCAAAAGGCTTACTTCTGGTTTTAATAGTGGTGTTCTTTATTTTTAAGGGATGCTAGTAAGGTTAGTAAAACACTGGTTCTTCTTTCATACACATTTAATTATTTGGTAGATTTACTTGATTAGTTTGTGTATCTCTTTTAAAGCATTTTATATTCTTTTGTCTTATTCTGTTTTAAACACAAGTTCATGGATTTTGTGGTAAATATTGTTTGATTTATTCTTCTAATTTTATGTCCCTGATTATTTAACGAGTATTCATCTGATGCACTTTTTAGGTTTGGGGCAGAAACTGAAAGTATTAACAGTTTAAAATATGTGTTGCCCAAAGTGTGAAATAGCTAAATAAAACATGTTTTTACTCTTCTGAACGATAGTTTCTAAAGAGAAGTAATAAAACAATAAATGTATTACTAATAAAATAGGTTTTGCCCAAGCTGTGAAATAGTTAAATAAAATAAATCTTTTTATTCCTAACAATTTCTAAAGAAAAGTAATAAAGGTATTACTAATCTTTATTTGAAACCTTAGGAAGTAAAACAAGATTCTAAGCCCGTGACAAAGAGCAAGTTACAATCTTCCTTTAATTAAAAGGAAAAATGAGAAAAGATGAGTGTCAAATACAGTTTCAGGAATGTAATGTACAAAATTGCTACACTAAAAGTAATTATTTTAAAAATCTTTCCTTTAAAATCTATCATATAAATATGATCCTTATGGTTCATTGCAGAAAAGAAGATCAAATCGTCAAATTAAAAGAAAAAAATATGCAGAAGATGCAGAAGGGAAACAATCTGAAGAAGAGGTTAAAGGTTCTATGAAAATAAAAAAGAATTCAGCTCCTTTACCTGGTGAACAACCTTTACAATTATTTGTGGTAAGACAGATTCGGAATTATGAGTACAAATCATTTGAAACCAACATACTTTCTTTAAAATACTTCTATTATCTTTCCTCCTAAAACCTACTCCAACTTTTCCTCCTGGATTCCCTATTGTAGTTAATAGAACCGTTAATTATTCAGATCAGAAACCTAGGAATTCATCCTCTCTGTTTTCTTCCTTTGCTTCCTCATCCCGTTTATCACCACGTTTTTCACCCCGTAAATAGATATTTCTGAAACTCCTCCAGATTCTGTCCTTTCTTCAGAATATTTCTAAATTACAGGCCTGATCATAGTACTTTCTACTTAAAGCTCCTCTTAGAGCTTCCTAAGTCTCACAAAAAATAATGATGCCTTCTTAGCACATCATATAAAGCCCTTTGTATGAATTTTTTTTGTCCTTATCTCCGGCCACTTCTTAACAAGCACTGAATCCTCTGACCTTCTGAACATAGGTGCACTCTCTGTCTTTGATTATGCGTTTTCATCTTTTAATCTTCCTTATCTGGATTATGAATCAACCACTCATCTGCCAACTGAGTGATCTGACACCTTGGGCGAGTACTTAGTTCTCTGTGCCTGAGCTTCCTAATCTGTACAATGGAGAGATGACAATGGCGTAGTGTAGTTGCAAGGATTAAATTAGTTAATGTGTGTGAAGTGCTGACAATAATGCTGAGCCCATTAAGAAGCACAGTATGTTTACCATGATGATTATGATGACGAGGACAATAACAGCAATGATTTCTTTTTCCATTTTTATATTCCTAACATTTAACACAGTGCCTGACATATGTGCTAAATAAACTGAATTTTAGTGTTCATAAAAATACAAAGTGGCAACTAAAGGAATTTTTAGAATGTGACATTGTATCTTCTTTCCTCCATCCCATAGGAGAATCCAAGTGAAGAAGATGCTGCAATTGTAGACAAAATACTATCTTCTAGAACTGTAAAAAAGGAAGTAAGTAATTGCACATTACATTTTACCCTTTATAGTCCATGGCCTGATTATTAGAGTCATAAGTATTGATTTTATTTTCTTAGGTATCGCCTGGAGTGATGATTGATACAGAAGAATTTTTTGTAAAATACAAGAATTAGTAAGTATCTAAGTTAGAAAATGCTGATTTGTATATAAATTAATATATTTAAAAATATTAAGTTAAATTATTTTTTTATTTTACCTGAATTTTAAAATGTTTTATTAGTTTAAAACTTTTTGTGGTAAAAATTTAAGTGAATTTTTTTCAGGAAATGTTAATTGTTAGCATCAAAATGCAGGAATCTTTATAAAATATTCTTTTACAAATTATAGACATTACTTATTATATTTATATTGTTGAACTTTTCAGATTATTCAAGTTTTTCCTATACTTAGGTGAAAAAGTTTTAAATAAAATTACATTGGTTTCAAAACAAGTTAGCTTTTTCTGATCATGACAAAACTGTTACAGTGAGGAAATAAATGATAAATCACGTCTCATTACCTTTATGACTTGGTTTATCATTCTGTTTCTATGTGGCAAATGGCATATCTTTATACTACAGTCTTCTTAGGATATAGTGACCACAGTGGCTTTAGAAATTGTGTGGAGTCTGTTGACATTAAATGAAATGATGAGCTACCTATTCGTAAAGTTGAATATTCTGTATTGGATGCTGTGAATAAAAATAAATCTTAAAAAACCAAAACATGTTTTACTATGTCTTTCTAATATATTGCTTTTATAAAAATTTTAGCTCCTATCTTCACTGTGAGTGGGCCACAGAGCAGCAGCTTTTGAAAGATAAAAGGATCCAGCAGAAAATCAAACGATTCAAATTGAGACAAGCACAAAGAGCACATTTTTTTGCAGATGTAAGAAAAGAAATAAACTATTATGTGTTGAACTCTGAACGCATGCAGTATTTATCAAATTTTAAATATTATTCATTTTAATTCTTAGGCTTCCAAGTTTGATATTTGAACACAAATGCTTCTACATATAGTAATTTTCTCTCACCAAATTTAGCTTGGAAACTAGCTGAAACAGGAACACTGATAATTCAGAGTGGTAGATAACTCTTGTATTTTTAAATTAGCATGAAATACATGCTAATTCAACTTAGAGGTGAATATGAGTGGGTTAATATCTCAGAGAATTATATCAGCAAAGTTATTCAAGTAATGGAAATGGTAATGTAGCCAATAAATGGAAACTTAAGATTTTTTCAGTACGTGAAATACACTGCATATTTTCTGTGCCAGGTTTGTGTATGTATGAACAAACCATCTTAGGCATAATTCATTTTAAAGGCCTCACCAATTAGTTGATGTCCTTTTCTACTCTAAATTTTTTTCTTTTTCCTTTTAATAGGCTTGTTTTAGAGTAGTTTTAGATTCATCTAAATTTTTTTAACTTTCTAATTTGAAGATTTTTTTAGAGTTTTTATTTTGAAAAATCTAAGTTGCAAAAATAGTACAATGAATTCCTATATATGTATATATTATTGAAGTATATTTGACACACAGTGTTACATTAGTTTCAGGTGTACAACATAGTGATTTCACTAGTCTGTATATTATATTGTGCTCAGCACAACTGTAACTTCCATCTGTCACCGTACAGCACTATTACAATACCACTGACTATATTCCCTATGCTATATGTTTTATTTTCCTACATACATTTTAGTAAGATTCCCTAAATGTTCATATTTTACCATGTTGGCTTTGTCACTCACATTCATTCTCCCTCTGTCTCTGTCCTCTCTCCTTCCCTGCCTTTCTTCCATGCACATACATTTCTTTTCTAAACCATTTGAATGTAAATTGCAAATACTTCAGTATTTAATTTTTTAATTATGTTATATAATAATACTATAATTAACATGTATGTAGTATTAGCTCATCTACAGACCGACCTTACTCATATTTCACTATAATTGTTCCACTATTTTTATAGCAAAAAAGGTGTTTTTGTGTTTATTGTGGTCCAGAATCCAATCCAGCATCATATGTTGAGTTTAGTTGTCATGTCTCTGTTAGTCTTTGTTTTTCATTACTTGGACATTTTTTTTTAAGAGTATAAGTGGTTTATTTTGTAGAATGTCCCTAAATATGGGGTTGTCTCATGTTACCTCAGTATTCAAGTCATGCATTTTTTTAAGTCATGCATTTTTTAAAAGAACATCACTGTATTGTACATCCAAAACTAATATAACACTGAATGTTAACTACCCTAGAATTAAAATTTAAAAATAAAATACCACCACAGAAATGATGCTGTACCCTTCTCACTGAAGGAGGAGGAGCATGATACCTAGTTGCCCCATTACTGGTGGAGTTAGCTTTAATGACTAGATTATGGTAGTATCTGGCAGATTTTTTTCACCATGAAGTTACTGTTACTTCCTTTGTAATTATAAAATCTCCTTCAAAAATTTGATGATTCTGATGACGTACTCAGTTTATGGATGCTGGGAGGCCAAAAATTTTTCACATCCTCACTCTAATATAGAAGTTTCTAATGAGCTGAAGATTTTAGAAGTACTTAATAATCTTTTAATTTTTCATAAAGACTAATTTTTCTCACTTGACTCAGGTACAACATAAATTGGAGCTATGCAGATTGTCTTAAAGTACCTCATTACCATTCTGATGTTGGGCAGTGTCTTTGTTATCAAGAGATCCTGAGATGATACTCTCGTTCGGGAAGGATTTGAGACAGTGAAGAGAACTAAAGACAGAACCGTGAAGCACTACAGTATTTAGAGGTTAAGCAGAGGAGGAGAGGCAGCAGAGATAGCAGAGAAGGGCTATTGAAAGTGAGGCATTCAGGAATGAATAGGAAGCAGCCAGGCAGACGAGAGAAGGAACAGCAGTCTGTTCAGAAGAGAGAAGAAGGAGTAAAAAACATGGAGGTGTGCCATAACATGGAGTTTGAAAAGCCTGTGTTTTGTACTTTGGAAGCATGAAATCTGGGGTACAGCTGTGCCAAGCAATAGGAGATGAGGCTGGAGGACAAGGTAGGATCCTATTTATTCCACAAAAACCAATGTGGGCCTGATCCCCAAATAAGGGAGGGTCAGTGAAGGATTGGAAGCAAGGGAGCAATAGGTAAGATTTATGTTTGGAACATCACTCGGGTCAGTGTGAAAACTGACTAAAGGGAGGCAGGAAGGTAGTCGAAGACTAGTGAGGAGGTTGTTTAAGGTCCAAGTAAGAACTGATGAAGCAGTGAGAAAGAGGAAAGGGGAACCAATTTGAGTTGTAGTTGAAGGCAGAATCTGTAAGAATTGATGACTTAGTAGATGTGGAAGATAAAGAAAAAAGAGAAGGAATCTGAGCTAACTTCTCCATTTCTGACTTGGGTAACTGGGAATAAAGTGTGGAAGGGGTGCTATGTTACCGTTAACCCAGTAGGAAGCTACAGGAAGGAAGCACAGGTTGAAGAGTAAATGAGTGTAGTTTGAGGTAACTCAGATAGAGTTTGCATCCATTGAAGTAACTGGGTCCTGAGCACAAGAATCATCAGTAGATAAAGAATGTCTGATAGAGGGGCTCCTAAGTGGCTCAGTCTGTTAAGCGTCTGCCTTCTGCTAGGTCGTGACCCTAGAACTCTGGGATCGAGCCCCACATTGGGCTCCCTGCTCAGCGGCGAGTCAGCTTTTCCCTTTCCCTCTGCCCTTCACCCTGCTTGTGCTCTCTCTCTCTCAAATAAATAAATACAATTTTTAAAAAAAGAATGCTTGATGCAGCTGAGAGATGAGCCTGCAGGTGGGGTGATTGGTCTTCAACACGTAGGCCTGAGGAAAGTGGCACAAGAAAGATACAGAGGCTCTTCTAGGAAAATTTTAAAGAGTATATCTTCTAGAGTGAGTCACTTGTCTGAGATATCTTATTTCTTAGTGTTATTCAGTTGGTTTTATTACACATAACGTGGTGATTCATAATATAGACATGTGTCTTAGATATCTTTTGGAAATTAAAATGGAAATGTCCCACTTATTGAAAATTTAATTGAAATCAAGCTTCTATTCTAGAAAATAGCTAGTAAATTTGTGTTTATTTCACTTTTATCTTTCTACTTCTTTGTCAATTATCACTTAAGTTACTTTTTAATTTTAGATGGAAGAGGAACCATTTAACCCAGACTACGTTGAAGTAGACAGAGTGTTAGAAGTCTCTTTTTGTGAAGATAAAGATACTGGTGAGGTAAATATTTAGGGGAACAATTTTTTTTTAATTAGGAAAAACCTAAAACTTTCCAAATGTTAAAACTAAACTCCTTTTTAAAAATTAATGACCTAAAAACACTGGAAAATGTTTCGTTAGTTTTTATTGATGTAGGTTAAGCATATTTAAACTGTTTCTAAGTTCTCTTTTTCAAAATAGTAAAATGGAAAAAAAATTTTTTTTTACAGCCTGTTATTTACTACTTAGTAAAGTGGTGCTCATTACCATATGAAGATAGTACATGGGAACTGAAAGAAGACGTAGATCTTGCAAAAATAGAAGAGTTTGAACAGTTACAAGCTTCAAGGCCTGACACAAGACATTTGGTAAGAACCATGTCTTAGACAACTTCATAAAATTTTAGCACTTCTTTTATCCAACAGATTTAATGTAATCTTTGCATTTTTAATTTTGCTTTTGGTGTACAATGAATACTGTATTTTAAAAATTGCTACATAGTATCTTATGTATGTTAATTTAACTATTCCTCCATTAGTGGCTATTCCAGTTTTGTTTTGTTTTTTTTTTGTCATAAACAGTGCTACATTGAACATTGAGTCCATGTACAAGTATCTGTGAGACAAATCAGAAGTGTAATCACTTGGAGCATATGTGCATTTATTTTTTTTTTAATTTTTATTGTTATGTTAATCACCATACATTACATCATTAGTTTGTGATGTAGTGTCAAGATTCATTGTTTGTGAATAACACCCAGTGCTCCATGCAGAACATACCCTCTTTAATACCCATCACCAGGCTAACACATCCCCCCCACCCCCCTCCCCTCTAGAACCCTCAGTTTGTTTTTCAGAGTCCGTCGTCTCTCATGGTTCATCTCCCCCTCTGACTTACTCCCCTTCATTCTTCCCCTCCTGCTATCTTCTTCTTAACATATATTGCATTTGTTTCAGAGGTACAGATCTGTGATTCAACAGTCTTGCACAATTCACAGTGCTCACCATAGCACATACCCTCCCCAATGTCTATCACCCAGCCACCCCATCCCTCCCACCCCACCCCCACTCCAGCAACCCTCAGTTTGTTTCCTGAGATTAAGAATTCCTCATATCAGTGAGGTCATATGATACATGTCTTTCTCTGATTGACTTATTTCACTCAGCATAACACCCTCCAGTTCCATCCACATCGTTGCAAATGGCAAGATCTCATTCTTTTTGTGCATTTATAATTTTGATGAGTATTTCCTTCAAGTTTCCCTCGACAATTTGCAAATGCTTCTGCCTCATCTCTGAATTTAAGAGTTTCCCACAACTGTTTCTCTCAGGTCATTTATAAAAATACCAAGAATATCAGTTTCAGCTGAAGGTGGAGTTATTCTCAATATGTATAATAAGGAAAAATCCTTATTATACCCACCTTGTCCTTCTTTTCTATAAACCAGTTAATTCTCCATAACTAAATAGTTCATCTCCTTCAATAGTAGCTTTATTTTAGAGGAACCTTTTATATGAAATATTGTTAAAAGCCTACATAAATTCAGTATGTTGATTTTTTTTTTTTTAATTGACTACATGCATGTCTCCTCCCTGGTCAAATAATAAAAAGTAGATTATTGACTTTTCTAGTACAGAAACTATAGAATTCTAGAAGGCTATGGCAAGTTGTGATATTGCTGATAATTATATAAATTTTTACTTTCATTTCCTCAAATTGTTTACTTTCAATCCTAAGACATAGGATTATTGTCATGTGAATCCAGTTTTGGGGAGCCAACCAAAAGAAATTCACTATGAGGAGACCTGTTATTTTATTAAATATTTTGTCCTGTCCTCTTTAAAATGTAATTTGGCCACAGAAATTTCTTACTTCACTAAAGACAGAATTTATACATGAAAAAGCAGGAGCAGATCACTTTTCCATTAGCATCAGAGTGAGGAAGGGCTGCCATGAAAAATGTGGAGATGCAACAGAAGAGAGGAAATGAAGTAAAATTGTTCATGGAATAGATCATATTTTCTTTTTTTGGTTTTTTTTCTTTAAAGATTTTATTTATTTGACAGAGAGAGCACACAAGCAGGGAGAGCAGCAGTGAGAAGGAGAAGCAGGCTCCCCACTGAGCAGGGAGCCAGATGTGGGGCTCCATCCCAGGACCCTGGGATCATGACCTGAGCCGAAGGCAGACGTTTAACTGACTGAGCCACCCAGGCATCCCCATAATAATTTTATTTCTAATAGCCAGTATAAGTATTCATCAATAGGTGAATGGATAAACAAATTGTGGGATATCTCCCTCTGTGTGCTCTTCCTCTCTTTCTCTCTCTCAAATAAATAAATCTTAAAATAAAAAAAGAAAGTTTATGAACATTAGTAGACAAGTCTTCGTCTAGACATGTGCTTTCATTTCTCTTCAGTAAATACCTATGAGTAAAATGGCTGGGTCATATGTTAGGTGTATGTTTAATTTTTTAAGAAACTGCCAAACTTGGGGTGCCTGGGTGCCTCAGTCATTAAGCGTCTGCCTTTGCTTCGGGTCATAGTCTGGGGTCCTGGGATTGAGCCCCGCATCAGGCTCCCTGCTCTCCCTCTCCCACTCCCCCTGCTTGTGTTCCCTCTTTCGCTGTGTCTCTCTCTGTCAAATAAATAAATAAAATCTTTAGAAAAAGAAAAAGAAACTGCCAAACTTCTTCCAATTGGTCATACCATATTACATTCCCAACAGCATTGTGTAAGAGTCCTAGTTGCTTCACATCCTGTTAGCTTTGGCTCTTTTCATAGATGTACCTTATCAGGCTGAGGAGGTTCCCTTCTATTAAAAATTTAATGAGAATTTTTATTAGGAATAGGTGTTGGAGTTTTTAAATCCCTTTTCTGCATCTATTGAGATTATCATATTTTTGGTTTTTTTAGTCTATTGATTAACATTGATTAATTTTCAAATTTAAACCACCTTCCATTCCTAGGAAAGATCTCCTTGGTCATGATAGATTATCCTTTTCATATATTGGATTCCATTTGCTAAAATTTTGTTATGAATCTTTGCATCTATATTCATTAGGGATATTGTTGTATAGTGGGTTTTTGGTTTGTTTGGTTTTTTTTGTAGTATCTTTGATTTTAGTGCCTGGGCTACATGGAATGAGTTAGAACGTATGCTGCCTTCTTCAGTTTTCTGGAAGAGTTTGTGCAGAACTAATTTGGTCTTTAGATGTTTGAAAAATATCATCATAACACCATATAATGTTATGCCTCTATAATTATTTTTAAAAGCAATGCTTTTACCATGTATGAGATGTATGGAGGATTAAAAAACCTGAAACACACCAGTCTTTGTTTTTCCACAAAGGATCGTCCTCCCGCTAATATTTGGAAAAAAATTGATCAATCCAGGGACTATAAAAATGGCAATCAACTCAGGGAATATCAACTGGAAGGACTCAACTGGCTCTTATTCAATTGGTACAATAGGTATGTAATATATCTTAATAGAAAAAAGTTTAGTGTGTTGTTTTTTTATATGTGTTAAAATATATTAAGTAAAATAGGTACTGATGTTGCTATATTATTACTGTCATGGAGTCTTTATTATTGAAAGTGAGGTTACCTCAGGAAGATGTGTAAATTATAATTTAGGATTTTGACTTCAACTGCTTCATTTAAATGTATGCCACTCAGAATAGAAGAAAGTTGATAAGATGATTAATAATAAAATTTGAAATACCTTTCTTACCATCATAAAACATCTGTTATGTTACAGAATATTTTGCAACTTATCAGCTTATACTGCTGTCTGCTAGTAATTGAATCTAGTTAGTAAAGTGTGAGCAATTATATCAGTAAGAATTAAGTAGGTCTATTATTTAAGTCTTCAGCAAAGCAGATTGTCAGCAGTTGATGAGGAGTCGAAATCAAAATATAAGAATCTACTAATGAATTTATGCTTTCTGTTATTTATTTTCCAAGTTCAAAATGCTGGGTGGAACATTAGCTCACTTTTTTGCAGTGAAAAGATAATTGCAAAAGAAGTGAAAAATGGACCCACAGTTGAGAAAGTACAGTGGCATATACAAAAGAGCAAGCAAAGGCATTATGATTAGTAATAACAGAAAAATTTGATGACACTTTTTATTCAGAATCATTCTTCCATGTTTTTACTTCTCGCGTGATTCTTCTGAGTTGTTGCACTCGGTAATTGTGAGTCCTGAGACAGTCATGTGGAGTTACGGGGACTTGTTAACGCCCCACAGCAGTCTTTCCTCTGGTTTATATTTTCTAAATGTTAACCATCATTTTTTCCAAGAGACCCTTCCAGGTAAAATAGTTAACAAAGTATTGTTTTGCTTGTCCTTCCCCATTGCCTACATTGCTTGTTTTAAACTTCCAGCACTTTCCTCAGGCTGTCTGTCACAACCCTACCCTCTTCACCCCCATGTGACTGCTCCATGGAGAGGGCCCGTAGGTGAGCTTGTTGAGGTTCTTGCCTGCCCTCACAGCCAGGCCGACCAACGTATCTCCATTCTTAGCTTTTCTTAGCCCCCCTCATGTACCGGAAGTTAAAAGGTGCCTCCCCACAACCAAGACTCACGTACCACCTCCGTTCTTGACATGCAGCTCGTCCAGTTTTCTCAGAGCCTCACTTGCATCAACTGTCATCCTGCACTTTTAGACCTTCAAGCCATCTCAAGACTAGTGCTGTCCGTCCCTTCACTCTGTGAACAAATCTGGGTCTAACCTTTCATAAAAATACAAGAAAGAAAAGGGTAAACCTTCTCTTCTTGGTTCTGTTTTTCCTTCTAGTGACCTCGAGCCCTCTGTAATTTCGTGGAAGAAAGCCTACAGGAGCTCTTCCCATTTCCTCATCTCCCACTCGCTTTAACCCTGTTGCTTAGATTTGAGTCTTATCTTTGAAACGTGTTATTTCCCAATCCACGGGGTATTTTTCAGCCCTAGTTTGCGTGTCCCTGCTGCTTTGGGTTTTGGTTGCTCCTTCTGTAAACTTCACCCCATTCTCAGCCGCAGCAGCTTCCACAGTGGGACTCTCTCCAGACTCTGTGACTTGCTGGTCTGCTGGTTTCCCTTCCTCTGCCTGCCCTTTCAGTGTTGCTTTTCCTCCTAATGGTGCTCTTTTGCTCTCCTCGTGGTACAGGTTTGTTCTTCCTAAGCCGTACTCCACACCCCCTGTGCCTTCATTTATCAATAACATTCTCATGATCGCGTATCTTTATCTCTAAGGCCTTGAACTCCAAGCCCGTATCTGTTTGCCTCTTGCTGCCTTAAAATCTATCTCACTGATTCTTTTTTCAGCACAAAATTCAAAATTAATCTTATCGTTTCCTGTTTCCTCTGTACCAAACTAGTTCTTCCAACATATTTTGTATTTCGGTTAACAATAACACAATAAAGGGGCGCCTGGCTGGCTCAGTCAGAGCATGCAACTCTTGATCTTCGGGTTATGGAGCCCACTTGAAAAAAAAAAAAAAGAATAACACGATTACTGAAATCTGGCTGTCATCAAACCCCCCGTATATCTGGTTGGTCACTAAGTCCAAATCATTCTAAGTCATAATTAACTTTGGAATCCATTCTCTCCTCTTAGTCCCCCCTCCCTTAGTCCAAGTGCCCGCCATTGTTTCCTGCATTATTGCAGTACTTTCCCAGTTAGTGCGCCAGCTTGTAGTCACCTCACCTTCTAATATCCACAGTGGAGCCAGAGTGAGCCTCAGAGTACAAATGCAATCGCATCAGGGTTCTTTAAAAATTTTAAGTGGCTCCCATTGCATAACAGAATGATGTCCAGTGTTCTTTATTTATGACCTCTTCTTACCTTAGTGATACCCCCATCTCAAAACCACATTTGTAGTCTCCCAGGTGATCGTGTTCTTTACACTTCTGCTCCTTTGCTGTGCTCCCTGGCAAAATCCTACCCATTACTGACCTCTTCTCCAAAAGAGAGCTCCTTTTCTACCATCTCTTTTTGCCAGAGTTGGACACTTACTCCTCTGAGCTTCTGTAATAAACTTAACCCTGAAGGTTCTCAACTGGCCATATATTATAATCATCTGTGGAACTTTTTTAAAAACAAATTCTAGCTGCTTTTATCCTCCTCCATACACTTTGACGTAATGTGTAGGGGAGAGCCCTGGGTGTCTCTCTTTTCTTCAGGCTTTTAGGCTCTTCTAATGCCCAGCCAGAGTTGAAAACCAGTGCTTTGTTTGTGCTTCCATGATAGCACATTGCATGGTGTATTTATTTATTTATTTATTTATTTGCATGTCTGCTTCTCTAATAGATAAAAGCCCCTGGAAGGCTGAGAACATGTTCTATTTCTTTTGTATCCCATTTTCTCATACTCTCCCTGAGATATAGAAGGTATTTAATAAATGCTTCCTGAATAAATAATATATTTAGTTTGCCTCACTCCTGCTGTTTCATTCTTTAACAAAATCATACCTCTGACAGGTGTTATCTTTATTTTGGAGCTACAGAAATCTATAGTTTTCCCTCTGCAAGATTATAATAAAATTATAGTTTCATATGTATACAAAATGATATGCCTAGTCTACACTTCAGCAACTTTTATGTTTTTATAAATGCAAGTATTTTAACTTGATCTTTGATTATTTTTGTATATTTATCTTTAAAAACATTGTAGTGTACAGAAAAACCCAATGTATACATGGATAATATATTTGTTTATTTCAGACGAAACTGCATTTTAGCAGATGAAATGGGTCTTGGCAAAACCATTCAATCAATTACATTCCTCTACGAAATCCTTCTGACTGGTATAAGAGGACCTTTCCTGATTATTGCTCCACTTTCTACTATTGCAAACTGGGAGAGAGAATTTCGTACATGGACTGATATTAATGTTGTGGTTTATCATGGGAGCCTGATTAGCAGACAGATGATACAGCAATATGAGATGTACTTCAGGGACTCACAGGTGTGTTACTGGTGATTTTGTTTGTTGTTTGAAAGGTCAGGTTTGAAAAAGCCAATTATTATGCTTTCATTATTTTCAAATTTGGGATGGATTTTATTTGCCTACGTACATCTTAGTTCAATCTCTTTATTCATCATATTTATTTTACAATAAACTTTAGTAGCTGAAGAGGACAATGACAAGGAATTAGGATCAACATTTCTGGTTCACTATATAGTATGCTGATTTATACAAATGTACTAATTTGATTGTATCCCTAATTTTTCAACTAGAATAATTGTTTTACTAATTGCTTTTAAATACACATTAAATTTAGTTTTAGAATAATACCCATCTCTTTGATCATCCTCCAGTTTTTCCCCTCCATTTTTAAAATTCAAATCTTCAATGAACACCCTGGGTTTAAATGCCTCTTGAGATGAAACCATAGGTTCTCTTTCATGTTTAAAGGATTGTGATTTTAGATACATTTGGTTTGTTTTGTATGCAGATACAAGCATACCTCTCTCTTATTTTCCCCTTTGGCTTGATTATTCCAGTGCTCTGGTGATTTGGTGGTTTTCTTCTGCCCCGTATCCAGAAGGCACATTTTCCATTTTACTTTGGCCTCTTTAGTAGGAAACTGAGTAGGAGATTTCTTATTTTTCGGCTAAATACACACGTCATAAAATGAAGAGATAACATTATAGTAAAGAATTTTCTAGCAGAAAGTTAAAAGTCTAGAAAGCATTAAGTGCCAATTGCAGTTTTGAGTGGTAATAGGACTTTAGATTAAGAATTTTATTAATTAAAAATGAACAAGATTATTAAAACAGTTCACACAAAGTTATACTCTTTAATTGGAATAGGTTCATTTGCCTGACATTCTGCCTCAGTAGCACCTTAATATTTTATTTTTCTTTCACTAATTCTTTTGTTTTATAAGGATCGTTATATGATGTGATAATGTCATGTGATATGCTACAGGTTGAAGTAAGCTAATGTGCCTAGCCTTCTGCTGCTTTCCTTCCCAATTGTAACTGATTTTCTACCTATTCAAAGCTGAAAATGGTTGAATTACTTGATTTAGTCCCTCTTACTTTTATGGTTGAAACAATTACATTCCTATGAAATTAAGCATCTATATAACCCTTTAGTTATTCTTCAGTTTTATTATAACTATCACCTTTGTACCTTTCAAGCCTCTGACATCTCAGATTATAGTTTGATTTCCTCCCATAGTGTTTTATTCTTCTCAATCATACATTTGTAGAATTTAAGAGCTGTATGGTATCATAAAAATGATTATGATTGACTTAGTTCAATCTCATGTTTTTTTACAGAAGGTATATTTAAATATTGGGAGTTTAAGAGATGTTTAAAAGGGTTACAGTTTTAATAAATGTCTCATATGAGTTTGGTATAAACAAATCCCAGCAAAACTGGGTTTAATAAACCCAGGTCACTTAGACTCAAAAGCCCTTGTTCTTAAACACTAAACACTGTGATATCACTTTAACTGAATGCATCCTGTCCCCAGTTGTTAGAACTGTATAAATGCCCTAGACTTATACTTTATGCCTTTTTTAATAGTATTCTACTAGATCTGTTATTCAACTTAATGGCCATTGTATATAATCAAAATGAATTAATCTAATTAAGTTGGTAGGAATTAAACTCTGAATCAGAATACGTGATCTTTCTTAACCTCTCGTAGTCCCTGATAGTCTACAGTTTTCAGTCCCGTTCAAATATTCTCTTGGCTTGGATTCCAGGACTTTGTACTGTCCTATATTACCACCTATTCCTTCTGAAGCTCCCTTTACTGGTTCCTTCTTATCTTCCCTGTCTAAACTTGGGGGTGACACCAGGGCTGTCTTCAGACTCTTTTATATCCATACTCATTCCATCAGAGATTTCATTCAGTCACAAAACTTGAGTACCATCTATACTGCTCGAAATTCCGAAATCTTATCACCAACTCTACCTTCTTTCCTGAATTCCAAAGTCCTCTCCAAATGCCTGTTCGCTGTTCCACTTGGGTATCTACTAACCGACTCAAACATAACATGTCCAGAATCCTGAATTTTCTCATTGTAGTAAGTAGCAACACTGCCTTCTAATTGTTCAAGCTAAAAAATTTTACAGTTAAACTTGAATCATCTTTTTATCTCACTCTACACCTATCCATCAGCAAATCCTATTGGCTCTACCTTCAAAATACATTCAGAACTGAATACTTCTCATGACTTCCAATCATGATCTCTTCCTTGGATTACTACGACAGTCCCTTAATTGGTCTCTATGATCTGTCCTTGGCCTCTTTCAGACTATTTTCACTACAGCAGCCAAAGGGACTCTTAAAATACATGTCAAATCATGGCACTTCCTGTCTCACAACCCTCCAATAGCTTCTTGCTCAGAGAAGGAGCCAATCCTTAGCATACTTTCAAGTCCCAGTACAGCTTCATCCCCTCCACGACTCAATGGGTTTCAACTTCTCTGGCATTCTTACTATGTGGAGACTGCCATAGATACTCCCACTTTAGGGCCTTCACACTTGCTACTTCTTCCAAGAATGCTTTCTGCTCTAGATCTCTAGGTATCACCTGGCTTTCTCCCTCATCTTCAGGACTTTGCTCCAATGTCACTTCTCAGTAATGGCCTCCCAGCCAATCCATAAAATTGCAGTGGTCACCTCCGACCCCATACTTATTCTTTAACCCTGATTTATTTTATTCCACAGCCCTTATCACTTTCTAACTTTTTTTTTAATTTGCTTTCTTTTCTTAATGGCTATGTTCTGCATTTGAAACATTGGACTGTAAGTTCCACTTGGAAAATTATTTTTGTCTGTTTTGTGTATTGCTGTATCTCCAGCATCTAGAACAGGGTCTGGCACATAGACACTCAATAAATATTTGCTGAATAAACTACTCAGGTGGCTAATTTTGATAGTAACTATTTGCCATTGTATGTGTAAAGTCATGGAAAAAAGTAATAAACATTAAAACTGAAATTTCATTGTCCACATTTTGTAATGGTCATTTCTTTCTTGATCTAAAATTGTTACTATAACTCTTAAAAAGTATAAAACATTTTATCAGAGAATACTTATTTGAATATAATTATAAATTATTGTGTTGGCACAATTTTTTACATTATTCTTGAAAACACTGCAATTTAATACAGTTTTAATGCTAAAATTCCTCATCTAAAGGGAGTGTATGCATATATAAAAATTCCAGTGGAAAATGTTTTATAGCAGATGTCATTAGATGTATTTTTATGCTATTTGACAGGAATTAAAAATTGTGATGACATTCTAGCAAATTATTGTATTTGTTAATAAATTTCTAGGGGCGTATCATTCGAGGAGCTTACAGATTCCAAGCCATCATCACCACTTTTGAAATGATTCTTGGTGGCTGTGGAGAGCTTAATGCAATTGAATGGCGATGTGTGATTATTGATGAAGCACATAGGTTAAAAAATAAAAATTGTAAACTTCTAGAAGGTCTGAAACTCATGAATCTGGTAAGTAACTTATTATTATGACTTAATGCCGTTTCTTAGCTACATAGTGAAAGGTCAAATAGAGGCAGAGAGCTAATGCTAAACTCATTCCTTTTTAGAGTGTGTATCCGATTTTAATCTATGGTAATTGAGTTTTGTTGTGTTTTGTTTTCTTTTAATTACTAAGGAAAAAATTTCCACATACTCAGCATATGTTGGTTATAATTAATAAATGGGATTTTTAAAAGTGATCTTCTTACTAGTGTGTTTGCTTATTTCAAATCAGTCTTTTGCATTTTTTAACATTTTCATTTAATTACAATCACAGAATTAGTACATGAGCACTTGAACAAATAACTCCAGTATGCAGAACTACATTCCATAGAATATTGAAGCGCCCCTTTTTACTCCCTTTCTATCGATGCCCACCCCTAGTTCCACTCCCCGCTCCAGTATTTACAGATTGGTGTGTATCTTTCTAGACTAAACATTTACGGGTATACACATAGATATGCAGATACACACATACGTATAGAAATATTTAGCTTGGGAATTTGGAGATATTATTAAATTTTAAGTGACAATTTGTACTATCATTAAAAATATCTTATTATTTCCTATTACCATTATGTTTAATTTGTAATGCATGTCTAATGTAGAAGCATATTCCGGTCAGCTCTTCATATTGTTACATTATAGCCTTAATGATTTGAGAATCGTTCTTGTGTGAAAAGTCAAGTGATGATTAGCCAAATTATAAAGAATGAGAACCATTTTGTATACAAATTACCATATCAAGAATTGTTGTGTATAAAAGAAACAAATACCTTCTTTGTTCTTGAAAAGCCTGTTTCTTTGAGAAAATCCAAAATATGCTTAATTATTTGGAACTTTTCTTTCAAAGCATTCTTGAATAGGTAAAAATAGCATGCAAAGTGAAGTATTACAAGAATGATACAGAGTTTTTAAAAGGTGATTGAGAAAGTAAATTAATGAAGATTCATGAGTAGAGATGTACTTTGAGTTGACTCTTGAAAATTATGGTTAGAAAAATACTTGCTTTTGAAACACTGAACATTTAATAACCTACATCAGCTTTCATATAACTTTAGTCTGTGGTGTTTGACATGAATTATTCTTGCTTTATGTAGGAACACAAGGTGCTTCTGACTGGCACACCTCTCCAAAATACAGTAGAAGAACTATTCAGTCTTCTTCACTTTCTGGAACCTTTAAGGTTTCCTTCTGAATCAACATTTATGCAAGAATTTGGGGATCTGAAAACAGAGGAACAGGTATCCTCATTGGTCTTTGTAAAGAAGTGCATCAAACCTCTTATCACTGTGATTGTGTATGTGAGTTTGTAACTGCATGTGCATACATGTTATGTATCTTTTCATCATTTTCTTATGCAGGTGCAAAAACTTCAGGCAATTCTGAAGCCGATGATGTTGAGACGATTGAAAGAAGATGTGGAAAAGAAGCTGGCACCGAAGGAAGAAACCATCATTGAAGTGGAACTTACTAACATTCAGAAGAAATACTACCGGGCTATTTTGGAGAAAAACTTCTCATTTTTATCCAAAGGAGCAGGGCAGACTAATGTCCCTAACTTGGTCAATACCATGATGGAGCTCAGGAAGTGCTGTAATCATCCATATCTTATCAAAGGTAGCTAGAAAGGATTGCAAACAAATACTTTGAACAAATGCTCATGAATTTAAAAAAATAAAAAAACCCACTACGACTGCAGTGGCTGTTAAAAGGAAAGGCAATGACGCTCCAACTCCCCAGTCTGGTGCTCTGAGGGGGTACGAGTGTTTCAGAATCAGGGTGCCTCATGATCAATCACATGCCAAGTTACAGGAGCAGGACTTGCATTCAGTCTAATGTGGACTGGAATTCCTTCTCCAGTTGAATCCTCCTCCTGGGCAAAGGCAACAAAGTCTACCTTTGGGCCTCTGGATTTCTTTTTTTTTCCTCCCTGGTCTCTTTCCAGTCCAGGTCTCCGGTTAGTGTCTCAGCTTTTGGGCTGTAGTAATGTTACTTTTTAGGGTCTTGTTAGGTTCTTTGCTAGTGTTCTCTCTGTGTATCATTTCACTCATTCCTGAGAATATACTCCCATCTTTATCCAGGACATGTGGTTTCTTAGCCCTATAACTCACTCTCTTGCAGTCCTGTTATTCTTTAATGACCAGATGGGTGGAGGGAAGGTAGAGAGCCTTTAATGCTGATTAGATTCTCTGGAGGAAGTATTAATCACAAAGACCTCTAACCTGACTTCCCTTTTAATTGTCCTTGTTTCCTTGTTTTGATGGCCAGCAGGATACCCATAGACACATCAAGATTAATTATGATCACCCTTCAGTGATGATCACTGTTGTGTTGGTGTTTAAATAATAGATGTTTGTTTAAAAATATATGTTTACTCATGTAGGTTAGAACCACATTTTCATTAATTCTTTCCCTAAGAGCATTCATTAAATATTTATCAAATGTAAATTTGTGTGAGGCATTATGCCAGAGGTCTGGAGAGACAAAAAGATGCTTTAAGACATTGTCCACATCCTCAGTGGAATTATAGTCTGGTGTTGATGGGTGTTTAGCCACAAACATAAATAATTCTAATAAAAACAGTGTACCTGTCATCAGAAAATTTTAATGTGTTACAGAAGCACAGAGGAGCACTAATTTCGATTTTTTTTAAAAAGAAAGCAACTGGAGGTTGCCTGCGTCTGTGCATTGATGCTATCTTATGTTTCTTTGACAGGTGCTGAGGAGAAAATACTTGGAGAATTTAGAGATACATATAATCCAGCTGCTTCTGATTTTCATCTTCAAGCAATGATCCAGTCTGCTGGTAAATTGGTCCTTATTGATAAATTGCTTCCCAAAATGAAAGCTGGAGGTCATAAAGTGCTCATCTTCTCTCAGATGGTACGCTGCCTTGATATCCTGGAGGACTATCTCATTCATAAAAGGTAAGGCATATGATTCATCTACTGAATTATACTGTGAATTACACTAAATATATGCTATTAAGGATTTTGCATCCCTGTACTGTAACCCATCTTTATGCACATCTTTATCTAGGTAAGACCCATTTACATCTGAGTAAAGATAGTTTAGGATTATGTGTCAGGTGTTCTAACCTACATATGTTGCAAATAGTAGGTGGAGCTAAGGAGACTGATTAAGAAAACTTTGTAAATTGACAAGTATTTGTTGACCTAGGAATGGGTTTATTAGTGTCCGTTTTACTTGATTTGTAAATCGTGCAGTAATGACACTTTAAATGAACTTATAACCATCTTCAAAAATAAAAAAAGTGGTTCAGTACCTTTTCAGATCTTTCATTATTATAATTAGAACCTGAACTTGCTGCACTTTGACTCTTACCATATACCATTTGACACTTGTTCATGCTTTCAGTCTTTTCTCATTTGTTTAATGTGGGGTTTTGTTTTGGTGCATGACAATAAGATAGTCTTCAGTATTAATTGGTATCTAGACAAATAGGATATTTATCATAGGTTACTTTCTCAGAACATTAGTGGTCCAGATACCAACATATTACTCTAAAAGGGAATCTAAAGATGTAGCTGTAGATTTTGGTTCAGCAGATTTTGACCCTTATATATAAGTAAAGGTCTGTACTAATTTAGATTATCAGAAATTGTGCAGTTCATTTTTTTATTTATTTCTAGTTCTGTTTTTAGTGTCAGTGTTCTACTCTTTTAGTCTTAATTCCAAAATGTATATTATTCTCAACTGCATATCACATAAGAAGGAAGATAAGATTGCAGTATTCCTAAAAATAGATATTCTTACCTTTTCTTGACCTCCTGATACAAAGAACTTTGTAAGATAAAGATGAATTTCATGGAAAACCCCAAATCTCTTTAATGTCACATTATTAGAAGTCACACCCCATTTCATAGGTACTGGAGACAACAGTGAGCTCCTTCTGAGACTCTAATAAATTATATGTGTAAAGAAGTATCTTGAACTAGAAGAGGAGTGGCAAATATCCTGTGTATTCCTTTTCTAATTCCTGAATTATTATGTATTTTAATTTTATTAATGTCTATCAGTTTCTGAATTTTACGTAAATGAGGAAAGATAAAAGAAGTTAAAAGTTAACTGCTTAACAGTAATGACTCTATAAAGAATTGGCATTCTGCAGCATGTTTTGGAATGATCTAGAAAACTGGGATTTTTTTAAAGTAAATTCTTAATGTTTCAAATATTAATATCTTGAAAATTTGTTAAATGAGGTAAAAAGCCTTATTACTATTTTCAGATCCTTCAGTAAGCACTTATTTAAAAAGTTGAAAAAAAAATTAGTATTCCGGGGGCGTCTGGGTGGCTCAGTTGTTAAGTATCTGCCTTCGGCTCAGGTCATGATCTCAGGGTCCTGGGATCAAGCCCCACATCGGGCTCCCTGCTCAGCGGGAAGCCTGCTTCTCCCTCTCCCACTCCCCCTGCTTGTGTTCCCTCTCTTGCTGTCTCTCTCTCTGTCAAATAAATAAATAAAATCTTTAAAAAAAAATAGTAAGTCTAGTTTCCCAAACTAGAATGTTTGCCCTTGAGAGATTATACAGTTTACAATCAAGTATATCTTGAGAGGGGTGCCTGGGTGGTTTAGTTAGTTAAAGTGTCTGCCTTCAGCTCAGGTCATGATCCAGGGGTCCTGGGATTGAGCCCCATGTCATGCTTCCTGCTCAGTGGGGAGTCTGCTTCTCCATCTCCCTCTGCCCCTCCCCTCCACTTGTGCTTTCTCTCGCTTGCTCTCGCTCTGTCTCACTCTTTCAAATAAATGAATAAAATCTTTAAAAAAAAGTGTATCTTGAGAGATTAACATGATTGAGACAGGGAAATACTGGTAGGCTTCTTGAAGTTTTATGAAAGTCTTTGCTTTTTGTAAAAAAAAATAAGTCATTATATAATGAGATCAGCAAGGTAGTTTTTGCATGTTTTTTTTATTCCAACTTCTGAAAATGATATTCATTGTGATGGCATTTTACCTATACACCAGGAATGCAAAGATTTTCTCTCTTTATATTACTTTGTATTTCCTCCTTACCACCAAAACCGAGAATTATAAAACCACAGAAACTAGTTGGGATGATATTGCTTCTTAATTTTATAGTAAACATAAAGTTGCAAGGAGACTGACTACATTTGATAGAGTGTGTCTTTATTTTCATTGTATTCATCTAACTAAATTTATGACATTTCATTTGATAGATATTTATATGAGCGAATCGATGGAAGAGTCAGAGGGAATCTTCGGCAAGCTGCCATAGATCGATTTAGTAAACCTGATTCAGATCGATTTGTTTTCCTTCTGTGTACCCGAGCTGGTGGGTTGGGCATCAACCTAACTGCTGCTGATACATGTATAATTTTTGATTCTGATTGGAATCCTCAGAATGACCTGCAGGTAAATACATTGCTTGGCTGAGAGAATTAAATTTCTTTTGTCATTCCTAGAACTGTTTTTGATACTCCACCTCTTTCATTTTTATCTAAACAAACCAACAAGTATGTTTCCCTAAGAAATATCTCTGCCAAATAAAATAGATTAAATTATCTTAATTTTAATTTAATGACAATAAAATATACTTACTTAGATCATGTATCTTCTAAGTGGATTTATCTACTTGAGTACCATATTTGTTTGAAGTATATTATGTAAATTTGAGAGAGGCCTAAGCTTTAAGAATGACTTCTTTGTGGGGCGCCTGGGTGGCTCAGTTGGTTAAGTGTCTGACTCTTGGTTTCGGCTCAGGTCCTGATCTCAGGGTGGTGAGATTGAGCCCCACCTTGGGCTTCACACTGTGTGGAATCCACTTGAGTTTCTTTCTTCCTCTGCCCTTCCCGTGCCCCACATGCTCCAGCGTGCACTCACTCTCCCCCCCTTCCCTTTCTCTCTCTCTCAAATAAATCTTTTTTAAAAAAGAATAACTTCTCCATAATAAAAATTTCACAATCTTACTTTCTGAAAAATAAGCACTTATCCTAATTTCATCTTCTCAATCATCATATAATATCATCTGCATGGAATTATCACCTAATAGACTATGCCTTTTTATGAAATACTATAAAAATTTAAGATATACATCTAAGTTAAGACAGTACTTGGACCTCATAGAAACAGGAATATTAATATTAGTAGAGTGATGAAATAGCATCAGAGTTTGCAGAAGATAAGCATTAGGAAAGATATGAAAACATAAAGATAAAGAGAAATTCTTCTTTTATTGTTCATGGTAGTCTTTATTGTATTGCAATTAGTATTAGTACTTTAGTTATAATACCAAATATGGTAAATTGTTACTGAGATATACCTGACTTAATAAAAATAAGGTTTTAACCTCTCATTTGTGTAACTATATGTAATCTAGTTCAAAATGTCAAAGATCCAAAATTAATAGATTAAACCAGGGACAAACTCTTTCTGTAAAAGGCCATTTAGTAAATATTTTAGGCTTTTGTGGATTGCATAAGGTCTCTGCCACACGTGCTTTGTTGTGTTTATGGTCCCTTAAAAGTGTAAAAGCCATTCATATTTGGCAGGCCAGATTTGGTCCACAGGGTGTAGTTTACCAATCTCTAGGATAAACCCAAATTATATTTGCCTTTTGGATGCATATTTATACTTACACTGCCTGCAGTACATTTGATGTTCTAAAAGTTAATCTAAAATAAAATCTTGATAGAACCTGAGGAACTGGAGAAACTGTATCAGATTCCCCAACTTCTCCTTCTCACTTGGTTTTTCCTACTTACTGCTAATGTAGATCTAGTCTTCACAGACTAATGAAAAATTTGGCCTCTTATACTTTCCCTAGACCCGGAGCAAGGTTGTTCACGCACAGTTCTGTGTTGTAAAGAGCACAAAGGGTATCTGATAGAGTAAAAATGTCAGCAAGGAGTATAGCATCAACACCACCTATAAATTTTAAAGCCACAATTTATGGTTTAGTCTTCTGAAGATAATGGGAAGGTGATTAGCAGTTTGGGAGAAAGACCACTGATTCCTTGGAACCTTTAGAGTCTAAACTTAAAACATAAATTTTAAGTTTTGCAGAACCACAAGGTAAAATATAAAGTTCTTGGGGCGCTTGGTGGCTCAGTTGGTTAAGTGTCCCATTCTTGATTTCAGCTCAGGTCGTGATCTCAGGGTTGTGGGATCGAGCCTCAGGCTCCACGATGGGCGTGGAACCTGCTTAAGATTTTCTCTGTCCCTCTCCTTCTGCCCCTCCCTCCTTTCCCTGTCTTTCTCTCTCTCCCTCTCTCCCTCTTTGAAATTAAAAAAAATAACAAAGTTCTTATGTAATTTCTGAGGTCTCTACTTCCAATATGTATGCATATTAACTAACTAGTTCTTCCCTTGTGTAAGTAAAATTATGTCTCCAGAGATACTCACCTTAAGTTTTTATCCCCCTCCAAATTACCCAGCTTAACTAAAATGTATTGAAAAGTTTGTTGATAATGTAGAAAAGACTTGAGAAATTCAGGGTTATGTTTTAAGTTTAAAGGTTGAGTTGCCAGCAGCTAAAAATAATCTGTTCATAGAGTTTACATTCCTGTCTAAAGTTATCTTGATGATACCCTCTTTAAAAAAACATTAATTTTTCATGGATTCATATTCTCTGAAATATAAGCTTAAATTCTAACTGCTGATTGTGAAATCATTTCTCATTTTAGTATGCACTACCTTAATTTCTAGAAAAAGGTTAGAGCTAATTCAGTAGCAAGAGTTTCTGAAAATTCTTTCATACTTTTATATGCCATTGAGATAGTCTGTTGTTAAATGCTTTTTGTGTGATCCCTTTTGTGCTACTTTGTAAAATAAATTTAATCTATAACTTTATTTTTTATAGGCCCAAGCTCGTTGCCACAGAATTGGTCAAAATAAAGCAGTTAAAGTCTACCGACTAGTAACTCGTAACTCATATGAGAGAGAGATGTTTGACCGAGCCAGTCTGAAGCTGGGTCTCGATAAGGCTGTGTTACAGAGCATGAGCGGAAGAGAAAGTAATGTTGGTGGTGTATGTATATTTTCTTTTCACTTTGAAGTGTTTGTGTTCTTACTTGCATTTAATTTTAACTTCAGGTAGTATATCATTTAATTTTGATCCATACTGACCACTAAATAGATACTTTCACGTAAGGTGGCATTTCAGGATAGACCTACATTTAGTTAATGCTTGTGAATTCTGTTCTGCCTATATTGCTCCAGTGCTTGTGAATTCTAAAACATTTTCAAGGCCAAACTTACTTGCTCTGCTTTTAGGATGTTTGTATCATGGCATAGCAAAACAGAATTTGTGAATTTTCCTGCATTATTTCTGTAAACAGCTTTTCAAATTGTTGTGTGTGTCAGACTACTGGCATTGGCTTTGTTTTGTTTTATGTGATATTTTTTGGCATTTTTTCCACTCAAGATTGTTGTCTTATATCTTATGCTTGCAACAGCTATAGAATCCTAGTACTAAAAAGAACCTTGAGAGGTTACCTGCCCCATAGGCTTTGTCATAACTGAAGCTATTAGAGGCACATGGCAAATTTTACTTTAAAGATAATAAGAAAGAAGTCAACAACTTCAATGTGTTCTTTGAGAGAATTCTCTCTTGTATATATATCATAAACCCCAAATGCAGTTTAAACCTGACTCCGTGTACTTTGTGAATTTGTAGGGATGCTTTCTCATTTTAGGAACTTCAAAATAATACTCTTACCAAAATTATTTTCTCTTTAGATTCAACAGCTTTCCAAAAAAGAAATAGAAGATCTGCTTCGAAGAGGTGCTTATGGTGCCATTATGGAGGAAGAAGATGAAGGCTCTAAATTCTGTGAGGAGGATATAGATCAAATTTTACTACGTCGGACAAAAACTATTACAATTGAGTCAGAAGGACGTGGGTCAACGTTTGCCAAGGTAACAGTGAATGATATTTTATAAATATACTGGTAAGGTTTATGACTAAAAAAATTTCCGTCTCTTAGTCTATTAATTATTTTCAGAATATCTACTTAATGTTTAAATAAAGCGAATTAGCTTAAAAAAGCAGAAGGTAATATATTCTTTTCCTTCATTTTTTTTTTTTTCTGACCTCTGATACCAAATTCACATGTACTCTTCTGATCCTAGTGAAATGGAGTAAGTGTAATAACTGGAAATAGTTCTATGCATTAATCAGAGTAGAACATTTAAAATCAGATTTAGAAATTAAAGAACATATATGCCGAAGCCTGAGTAAGATGTGAGTAATAATATAGGAGGTTAAATTATCTTACATTAACTGACTATAATTTAAAGTACGTAAAGAAGAAAAAGGATTTCTAATAAATACTTAAATCTAATTTGGGGAGGGTAAAATGAAATCTGTATCTTGGGAAAGGAAGTATTAATAACTGCCTTATTTTGGGAAAACATTTCAAAAGTTTACTAACTGCCTTTATATTCACCTCCCCCCTCTTCTTTTACAAAGAGATATGGGGTAAACCTATATCTTGTATTCATTTGAAGAGTTTCTTATTGCAATATTCTGTGTCACCTGCACTGGTTCATACAGGTTTTCTCTTTTCCCCTTCACTTCCTTTCTGTATCCCCCTCTCCACTTTCACTCCAGAAGTCTTTCTTTATCTTTATGGAGAACTCTGTGTTAGAGCAGGTAGTATAGACAATGCACCCAAAGTAGTATCCGTCTTCCAATGAAAATTTTTCTCTTGCATTTATTCAGCAAACTAATGAAATCATGTGTCAGGTACTTTGCTATATGCTGGGAATACTAGAATGAAAGGATTCTAGTTGCTGAAAAAAAGTAAAGAAGAAAGTGAGTAATTTTGCATAAAATAGAAGAACCAGAGATTCAGGAAAGCCTTTGCAGAGAAAATCACGTCTGAGCTGAATCTTGAAGAAAGCATGTATTTCATTGTGTTACAAGGAGAGTCACAGAAATGAGTCATGTGTTCCTAAACTACAAGGAAGATTTCAAGGAATATGGCACAGGCAGGTATAGATGCATAGGATGAATTAAATGGAGGTGAAAATGAAAGGATTAGGGAGGTCAGACCCAAATTGTGAAGGGCTCGAAAAAATTCCATTTTGAGGAATTTGAACTTGATCCTGAGGCAGTTAAAAAGCTTTTAAATCCCTTCAAGCAGAAAATGGACATAATGAATGCAGTTTAGGAGTTTAACTCCAGCAACAGTGTGGAGAATGAGTTTGAAAGGAGAAAAACTGGAGGCAGGGATACCAGGTAAGAGGCTTATATCAGATATGGTGATGGGTGAACTGGGATAGTGGAGCACCACTTGAGTCAACAGGAGTTGATGACCAGTTAGAAATGTATGGAAGGGGGAGTCAAAAAGGACTTGAAGATTTCTGGCTCAAATACCTCGGAGGGTCATGGAATCATTAAGTAAGATAGAGAATGCAAGAGAAAGAAGTTTATGTGGCGAAAACAAAATACTGGGGGCTGTTGTATTTGTGGCACTTATAGGGAATCCGAGTAGGAGGTGCCCAGGAGAGTTGCCTAGGATACAGATACAGATTTGAGAGTTCACAGAGAATAAATCAGAAGAAAGTCGTATTGTGGAAACAAAAGGGATACTGCAGAAGTATGAGGCTGGGAACTACAACTGGTCACGATTGGACTCTAACTTCTTTCATGAGAAATCTTGTTTTCTTGGGATTCCTTGGCTCTCCCCAAGTTGTCAACACACTGTGTACAGATAGTACAGAAATCACCTTTGTTGGTTATGCTGTGCCTAGAGATACTCTCCTTAAAGATTTTTTTCTCTTTTAATTAATGTAGACATGTGTAAAGTGTTTAATGACCACAGGTGATTCTAAAGCTTCCTCATTTACAGTGTCAATGAGAATCATTATGGAAAGCCAGAATACCAGAGTTTGAATTCTGACTCATAAGCTGAGTGACCTTGAACAGTTAACCCTTAAGAGTCTTTCTTGTCTTTAAAGAGGAGAGCATCATAATCTTGCTTGGCCTTTTCTACTCTACAATAAAGTGCTATATGAGTATTATTTTATTCAAGTATACTCTAATCATAACCAGCTGTGCTGTAAGAATATAAAATACTTAAGCATTTAAATTTCTATTTGAAAAACCCTCAGACCATGGAGTAACTTGCATTTGAAAAGAGGGCTGACTGAAGAGGTACTTCAGTCGATGAAGAGGTCCAGAGAGTTGGCCTGTAGTTGTCTTGGAATCTGTTCATTTCCACAGTTGCAAGCGAATGCCACTCCATAGTGGACATTTGGCATATTAGAACATGGCACCACTGTACAATGGCACCGAACATGCAAAGTTGATAGTATTTTATACTGTCCCTGGAATTTCCAAAGACTTCCTCTATGCTTAACTGTTGTAAGTGGTTTGGATAAATGAAGTAATTCCAGTCTGTTTCTTTGCATTATCAAATAGTTTTTTAGAAAAAGCCATATATATGGAGCAGAGTACATAATAAGACTATTTATTTAGACTTAGTACATATCCATCAAATAAAACTCATTATTGGTAGCTTCATTTATAAGTGGTTCTATCACCTAAACCTTGTTTTGAGATATTTTCATAAGGGCAATCAGGTGGATCCTAGAAAAAGAAAATTTTCTCATCTGACTTCTTTATTTTCTGGTAGAGAACAAGACTTTGAATTGCTTAATTCACAAAAACAAAGCAGTCTGTGTATCAGGCTTAAGTGGATTTCTTATTTGTAAGGGCCCTTCCGCGACACCCGCTATCTTCTGCTATGTTCTGATGTAGGAAGATGGATTTCTGTATTTAAAAAGTCTTCCCTTGTAAATAATAAAAGGATTTAATGATTGAGGGAAAACATTTAAAGAAAAATATTTTTAGAGGAATTAGGATATTAAGATTTAACATTTGGAAGTAATCGATATACCTGTACTTGATGACATCTTCTACGACAGGCATTTTATTTCTGTAGGCATTAATTCATTACGGTCCTTGAGAATTTTGGAAGTCATCTTGAAAATAGGTTATATGTCATTTAACAATAGCATCTAGAATTATTTAGAAATATTTTTTATCTTATTTGAAAAATAAATTTATCACTTTTCTTATAATGAATATAACAAGAGCTATTGAATTGTGAAGTATAGTTTCTTCCAGGTAAATTATTTTAATTATCAGCAGTTATCTGGTAGCAGAATAAAAGCAATTATCTACTGCAGCATAGAATTTTTTTAAGGTTAGCAACCATAAGCTAGACTTCAAAAATCTAATTGTTTCCCTTTAATGGCTTTTCGTATTAAATGCTCATGTAAACCAGATGCTCATTTGCCAGATCTGTTAAATCTCAAGAAGCATGTATCAATGAAACTATAATATAAAATAAAACCCTGTGAACTTCAGTGAATTTTTCAGTGTTTCTGGAAATTGAAGTGTTTATATTAATGAAGATTTGAAAGTCTGGATGTCATATGTCTTCATTTATGAGAAATTCATTTCTGAATTAACAAAGAGAAGTCCCGTGATGGTTTAGGAATTACTTGAGTAAAGTTAAATGTCTGTTCCTTATACTCAGTCATGACACTTTGATTGTCATCAGGTGCTTTTATGTCGATGATGATGGCTACTACTTTTCATTTTATTAAGCTAGTTAGCCTAAGTTGAATATAAGTTTTTATAATCAGTGGTTTATCATTAAGAGGTGTCTCATTGTATTATTTCCTGTTGCCACTGTAGCACATCACCACAACACAAATTATTTTATAGTTCTGGGTGTCAGAAGTCCAAAATGAGTCTTAACGGGGCTAAAACTCAAGGTGTCAGAACGGCTGGTTTCTTCTGGAGGCTTCAGGGGAGAATCTTTTTTCTCTTCCAGCATTTTCAAGTGCCTGCATTTCGTGGCTTGTGACCATGTTATTCCAATCTCTGCTCTGTTGTCACATAGCCTTTTACCTCCTTTCCTCTTATAAGAGCAGTTGTGATTATTTAGGGCTCACCTGTATAATATAGGCTAATCTCCCCATTTCAAAAATTATTAACTTTACCACATCTGCCAAGTCCCTTTTGCCATAAGCATTCACAAGGATCCAGGAATTAGGAACTAAATATTTTTGGGAACTATTACTCACCCTACCACACTCATCATCAGTTCAACAAATTAAAAATTACTATTTAAAAAAAAATCCTATTTTTAGTAGTTTCACAATATTAAAGCTATAGTTTAGAGCAAGCAAAAAAAAAGGAAATTTAAATTCATTTCATTAAAACATTTATTTCCATCACTTCTGTTTCATGAAAATGCCAGCAAAATGCACATTTTTAACATTTATAATATTTCAACACTTGCTATACACAAGCATCTTAATAACCCAGCCTCAAAAGAATGTTTGATGGAATGAATATACTTACTACTTGGTAAGCAGTGTCATGAACAGAATCTTAAAGTTCAGCAAGAGACATTTAGGATTTTAATTTTGTTTCTACTCACTTGTTAGACAAAATATAAAGATTCAAACTACAAATATAGATGGTGGTATAATGAAACCTGTGCACTTGTCACCCAGCTTCAACAATTATCAACTCATCCCAAGCTTGCTTCATCATTACCCTCTCCATCTCTCATATTATTTTAAAAGAAATCCCAGATATTATATATATAGACATATATATAGTATATATGAAAATTTCTTTAACACAACCACAATACTTATTAGTACATTTAAAAATAGGGACGCCTGCGTGGCTCAGTCGGTTAAGCGTCTTCCTTCAGCTCAGGTCATGATCCCAGGGTCCTGGGATGGAGTCCTGCCTGCATCGGGCTCCTTGCTGAGCAGGGAGCCTGCTTCTCCTTCTGCCTGCTGCTCTCTCTGTCTCTCTCTCTCTCTCTTTCTCTCTCTCTGACAAATAAATAAGTAAAATATTTTAAATTAAAATAATAAAAATAAAATTATCAGGGCACCTGAGTGATGCATTCAGTTGAGCATCCCACTCTTGATTTCAGCTCAGGTCATAATCTCGATCGGTAATTCCTTCCTATCATCAGTATCCCAGTGTTCAAACTTTCAGACTTCTTGAATGTCATAAATGGTTTGTTTGCTTATAGCCGTTTTATTATCTCTTTAATGTGTAATTTTCTGCATTTTAAAATTCCATCAAGATGGGTTTTTTAATGAAGATTTTAATCATTTGATTATATCCCAGATAATTAGGCATTATCTTAAAGCCATTTACCAATTATATTCTCTTTTGAAAATTATGTGACTATATTCTTCCCTTTAATTCTTTAAGTGTTACCATGCATTTTTCAGGCTCTTTTCTTTTTTAAAGCACCATGTATCTTCACTGCTCATTTCATTTTTATAAAGCACTTTGATGACTTTCTTTCAAGTGGCATATATATTTTCAGGAACTTAAGTTGCAAATAATGGTTATTAGTCTGTAAGTTCCAGTGTTGAGCTATGATATCTAAAGTTTGTTCCAACTAAAAGACTGTATAATTTCTACAGTATTTAAGAAAGTAAATCAGTTATATTTTCTTTTGTTCCTCTATAATCCTTAAATTTTTACAATGACTATGCAGTATTTTTGTTGTAAGGAAAAGTATTTTTAATGTAAAGACAGAGAGTGACTTTTTTCTCATATCCTGTATTACATTTTCCTTAGGAGGCATATCTATCTAAAAATGTGATAGAAATAAAGTAGTATACCAGAAAATGAACTGTATAGGGCAAGCAGGTTTGAAATTCTTGTTCTAACCTAATTTCTTAATATTCATGTAGTGTTTCTGGAAAGCATATCTCTGTCCTGTGTCGTTTCTTGACCAAAAAGATTTAATCCTTACTTACCAAAAGCTTGAGCTAAACAAGAGTGGTAACTTACTTAATCTTTTCCTAAAACCCCAGCCTGTGTTGGCAGTGAGCCTTTTGCCTTAAGCAGATGCTGTGCTCCGTCTCAGGCGATCCCATTTGGAACATCCTTTGAATGTATGTGTGTATGCTGAATTCAGATTCTATCCCCAGTAAATGTAAAGAGATAATGTTGTAAATATACTGTGGTAGATTTTCTTCTAAGCTTCATAACATTTTAAGAAACTGCCATTATGTATTTCAGGCAAGTTTTGTGGCATCTGGGAATCGGACAGATATTTCCTTAGATGATCCCAACTTCTGGCAAAAATGGGCTAAAAAGGCAGAAATAGATATAGATGCCATCAGTGGCAGAGTAAGTATTTCTTTCCCTTTAAAAAAAAATTACGTGTTGGGATACCTTTGGTAATATTATTGTAATATTTTAAGGTATTCAACTGTGTACTTACTGAAATAAATTTATCTGCATAAATAAATTGATGTGGGGTATTAGAATGAGCACCTATTGAGCCAGACACTGCTTCAATTTAATATCTCTGATATCTGCCATGATAGGTGGTAATACAGGGAAAGTTTAAGTTTTGATATATTATATTCTTAAAATTATAATGTTTTTCAGTTTTTAAAATGTCTTTAAATCATCAGTTACTTTGATTTTGCTCTTTAACTTTGTTTTCTTAGAGTCTGCTCCCATTAATGATGATCCAGTCAGATATAAAAGGAGGGAAAAAAGCAGTCAAGAAAGTGGCATTTTTATTTTTATTTTTTTAAAGATTTTATTTATTTATTTGACAGAGACACAGCGAGAGAGGGAACACAAGCATGGGGAATGGGAGAGGGAGAAGCAGGCTTCCCGCGGAGCAGGGAGCCCTATGCCGGGCTCAATCCCAGGACCCTGGGATCATGACCCAAGCTAAAGGCAGACGTTTAATGACTGAGCCACCCAGGTGCCCCAAGAAAGTGGCATTTTTAAACTGTTTCTTTTATAACTTCCCTTAGAGTTAAGAAAGGACCGAAAAGCTGAAGTGTAGTTTGTAGAACTGATAATAACATAACTGTTTACTTCATAAGACACCTGTCTAATTATTATATAGGAATCAATGTTTGTGGAACTTATCCATTATCAAGATAATGGCTAAATGATAAAAAGAATTTTATATTAAGCATTGATGCATGGGATCTATTTTAACAGCCTTTTAAACTGTGAAACTTTACAGTGAGAAATAACACCACTGCCATACATAATCATTACTATTTAATATATTTCAGAAATATAAGTAATTCTATATGAAACAAATAAGTAAGTTTGAAAAGATATTTATAAAACATCGTTTATGGCATATTTATATGTCTAAAAAAGCAATGGAATCTTGAAGCCATTATTAAAATTAATAAATGAGTTTAATGAATTAACTGGATGAAAGATAAATATGCCATGAGCCTTCTTAAATATCAGTACTAACAGAAGTACTGTTAATATAATGGAAGAAAACATCTATTCACAGTAGAAAAAAAAGATATAGAACATTTAGGGGTATACCTGCTGACAGATGTGTATGATTTCAGTACAGTGAATTATCAAATTTAATTGGAAGATTTCTCAGTTGGAAATTGAAAACTACATATTTTAAACATTTTAAGAATTTTTAAACATAGAAATGCAACCCAAATCAAAATGTTAACAATTTTTTCATATAACCAGACAATATCTAAAGTTCCCCTGGAAAAATGAATTGTCAAGAAAATTAAATGCACTTTTAGGAACCTGTCTTACAGCAATAGTCATACATGTACAGTGATAATATAGTACAGTGATGCTCATTGCCACATTTTTTTGTTTTAGAAAAATACTTGAAGCTAAATCGCTTATGGTAGAGGATTAATACATCCATTCCTGTTTAATGCAAAAGTAAATATAATCATATATATCCCTATGTACTACTGACCTATAAAGACCTCCAAAACAGTTAAATTTAAAAGGAGAGGGGGGTGGGGTGCCTGGGTGGCTCAGTCGTTAAACACCTGCCTTCGGCTCGGGTCATAATGCCAGGGTCCTGGGATCGAGCCCCGCATTGGGCTGCTCCCTGCTCAGCGGAAAGCCTGCTTCTCCCTCTCCCACTCCTCCCTGCTTGTGTTCCCTCTCTCGCTGTGTCTCTATCAAATAAATAAATAAAATCTTTTTAAAAAAATTAAAAAGGATAGGGGGATATAGAACAATGCTTATAGTATATTTGTTTATGATATTTCAAAAGGATATATTTGGGGATCCACAGACACTCCTATGCATTTATGCATACTGTGAGTCAAGCACCTTTCTCACAATAGGGCTAATGTGCACAAGACAAATCTACCACTGCTTTGATAGAGCTTACGAATTCTCGTGGTGAGACAGAAGTAAACACGTACATAAGATGATTTCAGAGAGTGAAGAAGATAGAATAGTCAATGGTAGAGAATGCTGGGAGGTGTGGAGACAGCATGAAATCAGGTGGTCAGGGGAGGTCACTGAGGGGACAGTTGTGCTGAGATTGAATGACCTGAAAGAGCCAACAATGTAAAGACATGAAGAAAATCTTTCAAGGTACAGGGGCTGGCAGTGAGCCATTGGTGGAAATAAGCTCCGTGTTCCAGAAATAGAAGTGACGTTGTGGCAGAATGTAGGCAGTTAGTGAGGAGGTGACAGGCAAGGTCAGAGACCATAGGTATGGGTCATATCATAGGGCCTTGATTACCCTGAAGAGTTAAGCAATTTATAAATAAACTTATGTAAGCACGTATTCATTTAATACTTGTATAATTACATTTTCTTATTTATATTTCACCAAAAAATGTAAAGTTTTTCTGAAATTGAAGTACAGAGAAGACAAACTAGTGTTGTTTACTACGTGTTAAACCATATTAAAATATTATAAAGGAACCATAATTAAAACAGCATGATACTGAGAAAAAGATATAAAGAACAAAGAATAAAATAAGAACAGAAAAAGATCAAAATGAGAAGTTTTAATAAATAAATAGTATTAGAGAAAAAGGAATTATTTAATAATCGTGATTAGGACTTTGAGTTAGCACTGGGGGGACATTATAATGATATACTCTATACCAGGTAAACTCCAGTTAGTGATAAATTTTTTTAAAAATTTTTGCAAGTATGGTACCTGGGTGGCTCAGTCAGTTAAGCATCTGCCTTCGGCTCAGGTCATGATCCCAGAGTCCTGGGATCGAGTCCCACATCAGGTTCCCTGCTCAGCAGAGAGCCTGCTTCCTCCTCTCCCTCTGCTGCTCCCCCTGCTTGTGCTCTCTCACTCTCGCTCTGTCAAATAAATAAATAAATAAAATCTTAGAAAACAATAAAATTTTTTGAAAGCATGAAAAAAATAGAAAAACTAGATTTCTATTTTATCAAATACTTTGTGGGAAAACATTCTAAATTAAAAAGAAATCACAAAGGAAATGATTGGCATACTCAAATATATAAGACTAAGAAGTATATAATGGACAATAGAAAGGCAATCAGACTGGTGAGACTTATTTATAACAAAAGTGTACATGAAAGTTAATATCTTAATTATATGAAAGCTAATATAAGGTGATCAGAAACACATCAAAATCAAGGGCACCTAGGTGGCTCAGTCGGTTGAGCGTCCAACTCTTGATTTCAGCTCAGGTCATGATCTCAGGGTCCTGGGATCAAGTCCAGCACTGGGCTCCGCACTCAGCAGGGAGTCTGCTTGAGATTCTCTCTCTCTCTTTGCCCCTCTTCCTGTTTGCTCGCTTTCTCTCAAATAAATAAATCTTTTAAAAATAGGGGGGGAAAGGAAACATCAAAATCTCAAAAGATTATGGGCAAAAGATGTTTGAAACTTTTCTCAAAAAATACAGTTAGGGTATTTTTTTGTTTTTAAAGAAGCTGGGGCAGGGCAAAAGGACAACTTTTTCTTACTGAAGAAGGCCGATTAACAAGTACAGAAGGAATAAGAGATAGAAAAATCCTACCATTGACCTACCACAGTGGTAACTGTAGCAGACAAGATCCATTGATGAGTTCTAAAATTAGTGGATGAGATTGAAGGAGAAGCAGACTTTTTACATATTCTCAAAGTATATCTTTCTAACTTAGAAACTTTTCATTAAAGGTAAAAAGCGTATCAACTTAAAAGTTGTTTTGAATGAATTAAACTGAATGAACATGGTAAGGTTTATACACTTATTACCTTGCTTTTTGTATATTAATATAACTCTTTTGGAAAGGACTAAAACATGTTTCTGGATCTATAAAATATTTATATCCTTGGGGTGCCTGAGTGGCCCAGTTGGTTGAGCGTCTGCCTTCGGCTCAGGTCATGATCCCAGGGTCCTGGGATCGAGTCCCACATCAGGCTCCCTGCTCACTAGGGAGTCTGCTTCTCCCTTTGCCTCTTCCCCTACCCCTGTTTGTGCACTTGCATGCTCTCTCTCTCTCTCTCAATCAAATAAATTAAAAAAAAAAAATACTTATATCCTTTGACCAGTATTTTCGGTCCTGGATATTTCCCCTTTTTGGAATTTGTCTTTGGGATAAATTTAAATTACAAAGATTTATTGGAGCATTATTTATTTTAAACTTGAAAACAATCTAAACTACAAATTAAGTAAAGAAAATTAAGATGCATAAGTAGTTTAATAATATATTTTATCGTTATTATAGAAGCATAACACAGTAACTCATATTAATAATAAAGCCAGATACCAAATACTTTTCATCCTATGACTGTAAAGTCACAATATTATATGTGTATGATAATGAGAATTTTAAAGGAATATAAAAATTTTTAAGTTGATTTGGTAGGTTGATGAAATTGTTAGTAATTTCTGGGCACCTGGGTGGCTCAATCATTAGGCGTCTGCCTTCGGCTCAGGTCATGGTCCCGGGGTCCTGGGATCAAGTCCCGCATTGGGCTCCCTGCTTGGCGGGAAGCCTACTTCTCCCTCTCCCACTCCCCCTGCTTGTATTCCTCTCTCACTGTGTCTTTCTCTGTCAAATAAATAAAATGTTAAAAAAAAAAAAAAGAAATTGTTAATAATTTCTGTTTTCTGGCTTTTTATAATTATTCTATTCTCTGTATCATTTGAAAGGTGAAAATGTAAAAACACTGTTGTAAGCAAAATAGTAAAATGACCTTCAAGTAATAGCTGTTAAATTTTACAGAACAGCTTGGTTATTGACACTCCAAGAATTAGGAAGCAAACAAGACCTTTTAGTGCCACAAAAGATGAATTGGCTGAATTATCTGAAGCCGAAAGTGAAGGAGATGAAAAACCCAAACTGCGGAGACCCTGTGACCGTTCCAATGGCTATGGAAGAACTGAATGCTTTAGAGTAGAGAAAAATCTTCTAGTTTATGGGTAAAATACTATTTTTAATGTTTCTTGTTAGTAGTCTGCTATAGAAAGTTACAAAAAACATATACCAAATTCTACTGTATTGTTTTTTATCTTGTTAGAATCAATAAAAGCTGTGTAAAGTACCCTAAATTTATTGTTTAACATATATTTATTAGCAGAATGATGGAATATCCTTAATTTGTAAATTATAAATGTATCACTGAAGTCAAATTCCTTGTTGTTCTGAGATTTGCATATTTAGTAATATAAAATGGATAATCTTGTTATCCATTATTGGATAGGATACACTCGAAATCACTCTACCATGATCCTGCATTTTACTTACGGGGAGTGCAGGGGGACTTTATTAGGTAAATCCTATTAATGACAACATGTGTTTTTTTGCAGTTTTCAAGCCTTTTGTCCATGAGTTCTGTTTTTCTCTAGAACTTGACTCGATATTAATGTAAATATACCTTTTTAACCAGATGGGGCCGATGGAGAGAGATTCTGTCTCACGGCCGTTTTAAGAGACAGCTGAACGAGCATGATGTAGAAATAATTTGCCGAGCCCTCTTAGCATATTGCCTGGTTCACTACCGAGGAGATGAGAAAATCAAAGGCTTCATATGGGATCTCATTACTCCAACTGAAGATGGGCAGACACGAGAACTACAGAATCATCTAGGTAAGAAGATTCTTGCCTCTTTTTAAATTTATTTTTAGTTATATAGGTAGCACCTACCATAGTACCCTATAAAATACGGAAGCAGTATCAACAACATTAAAGAACGCTTAAACTTCACTCTCCGTTTAAGTTCCAACTTAGAAACTACCAGCTTCTCTGTTTGGTTGGGTTTTACACACAGCTTTACCTGCACTTGGGTTGTTAATCAAACATATATCAGTTTGCAGGTTGTCATCCCAGCAGTCTTCCCATTTGTAATCATGTCGATCTATCTCATTTTTAAAACTCCTTTTTAGTAGTTTGTAGTGCAGATATTGTTTATTTAGCATCTGCTTTAATGATGGGCGCTTAGGACATTTCCAGTTTTTAGACAATTGAAAAGTTTCAGTGATGATCCTCTGCATTTTTCCTTCTGCATGTGAATAAATCTTTGACTGAGATACATACCAAGAAATGGAATTGTTGAGATACAGCATTTATACATCCTTAGTACCTAAAATGTTGTCTGTGGATTAATAGTATCAGCATCTCTTGGGAGCTTCTTAGAAATACAGAATCTTAGGCATCAGACTTACTGAATCAGAATCTACATTTTAACAAGTTCCTTTGCAATTAGTATATATATTAAAGTTAGGAAACATTGATATACATTTTAAGTTTTCATCAGTACTTTAATTTGCCACCAGATATGGCTATACCAATTTACAATTCTGTCAGAGATATATGTAAGTACTTTTTTCTCTACATCCTTTCTAATAAAATGTTCTTTTCTGCATAAAGTAATTCTTACATAGCATAAAGTAATTGAATTTTCTGTAAAAATAAAAAAAGATTACTACATCCTGAAATCTGTGTTACAGTTTTGTTCTGTTTAATCAATAAATACCTGCTATAGTGGCTTCTATGTCCTTCTTGTGCAAGGTACTAAAAAGAGAAGAAACAAGATCCCTGAGCTCGGGAACTTTCCATTCCAGCCAGGTAGACAGACATAATAAGAAAGTAGATAAATAATTACAGAATGTGTTAAGTATTGTGAAATAAGTAAGTGCTGAGATGGAGAAAAACAGAAAGCACCTATTTTGGATTAGGGTGGTCACTGGAGTCTGTCTTAATAGGGGACAAGGAAATTAGTAATGTGAAGAGTGGACTACCGGTAAAGATTGACACAAATATATCCCTCTTCCTTGAAACCGCACTTACATGTCGTTAAAGAGAAAGAAAAAAATAAGGCATTATGCTTGATCAATTCTACAGGCAGAAGTCCTAGTTTCTTCAACAAACAAAAGGGGGGTGGATAGAGAGGCTATGTATAAACCAGTGGGGTTCTCAACCAGACATGATTTTGCGCCTAGTCCTGCCACCATTCAGGGTTGTCACTGCTTTGAGCTTGTTACTAGCATCTAGTAGGTAGAGGCCAAGGGGGCGCAGACAGCTCCCCACAATGAAGAACGATGCGGCTCAAAATACTGATAGTGCTGAGATTGAGAACTCTGCTATACCCTACAAGATTGGAGAGTCCTCAGCCAGTTGCAGTGTGGGGGCCTGATTTGGATCCTGACGAAAACAGACAACCCAGGATTTTTTTTTATTATCTTTATTAAATAATAGTACATTTGAATATCAAGTATTAGAGAAGTATTAGTGCATTTCTGAGGGCCAATAATGGTATTTTTTAAAAGGAGACCATATACTATCACTAAGAGATACTCAGATATTTATTAACGAACTGAGTGATGTCTTAGATTTACTTCAAAATAATATGGAAGGTTGGGGAGTGAACAGGGTACAGATGAAACAAAATTACCATAAGCTGGTAATTATTAAAGTTGGATGATGGGACATAGTGATCCATCATATTATTCCATCTATTTTTGAATCTGCTTAATTCCGTGATTAAAAAATAAATAGGCATAAACCCTCAAAAGAAGAGAGAGAGTGGGAGAGGAAATAGCGACACAGTTTTAGAAGAAAATAGATGAGTGGCTACTAACTCAATCAACCAGAGAGAACCATATCTCAGGTCAGCAGTAGGAAAAGGCAACAACCAATCAATGTGCTTTATAGATTACCCAAAAGTTCCAGTTTGTGACACATCAGGAACCTCTGAAAGTAGGCGTAAGGACAGAGATTTTGACTAGAAGTTGTTTAAAGAAAGTTCAGATTGCCAGACACCCTCTTCAACTCTGTGTAGCCACAATAAAGAAGGACTGAAAGTTTATTCTCTAGGGGCGCCTGGGTGACTCAGTCCATTAAGTGTCTCACTCTTGGTTTTGGCTCAGGTGATGATCTTGGGGTCCTGAGACGAAGCCCTGCATCAGGCTCAGCGCTGGGTGTGGGCCTGCTTAAGAGTGAAGAGGGCTGGAATATAGAACAGTATGAGTAGTAACATAGAACAAAGTACACTTTAAGGTGGAAGGCATTAATTAGGATCAAAAAGAGACTACACAATAATAATAAAAATGACTGATCCATAAAAGAAGCTATAACAGGGGGCGCCCGGCTGCCCCTCCCCCCTAAAAAAAGAAGAAATAACAAGTATAAGCTTTATACATTAAACAAAATAGTCTCAAAATATAAATAAAAAATTGCCAGAATTTTAAGAAGAAATGGGCAAGTCCACATCAAGCTTCTATTTACCATTGTGGTGAAACTCCTAGCTGGTAGAGTACAGCAGGGAAAAGATAGATAAGAATTGAAAGGAATCAAAACTTTATTTTTAGTAATTGTTAAAAATTTTAAGTGAAACAACTCCAGCATCACTGAAGATTCATAGGTAAGCAGTGGTATACATGCAAGTGATAGTCATACAGTAGATTTTTACATGGCAGGAAAATAGGTAAGTTACAGCCTCTTGAGTCAGCAAGTATATATCTCAAAAAATTACCAACATAATAAGTTGCAGAATTGCCTGTGTTCTGTAATGTCTGAAAACTTAAATACGAAATATTTCTCCATCCTACCAGTACAAACAGGCATGGAATGACTAGACAAATACAGGGTAGTGATTATCTCTGGGAAGGAAGGAGTGAATTGGACTTCAACTCTGCATACCTATTCCCTTTAATGAAAAACTGACCAGATATGGAATATGTTAAGATTGAGACTAAGAATACTTTTTTGTATTTTTGAAATATTTCAGGGGCACCTAGGTGACTGAGTCGGTTAACCGTCCAACTCTTGGTGTCATCAGGTCATGATCTCATGGGTCATGAGATCCACCCCCCATGTTGGGCTCCATGTTCAGCAGGAAGTCTGCTTGAGGGTTCTCTTCCTGTGCCTCTCTCCCCACTTGCACTTGTTTTCTCTCTTTCAAATAAATAAATCTTTAAAAAAATAAATATTTCAGGGGCGCCCAGCTGGCTCAGTCAGTGGAGCATGCAACTCTTGATCTTGGGGTTGTAAATTCAAGCCCCACATTGGGTGTAGAGATTATTTAAAATCTTACAGGAAAAAAAAATATTTCACAAAGGTGTCAGAAATAAAATGAATTTAGCTCTCTTAAATAAGAACCCACAATGACTAAACCTAATCCGGTTTTGAAAATCAAGAGACCAAAACTTACTATTTTATAACTCGGGAAGCTAAAAGTAAAGTAGAGGGACAGGTCTGAGCTTTTGGGTTTTACATTTGGAAAAAAATAATGTGTTTTGGAACAAAAAGTAAGTCAGAGTGATTAATTTCAGAATTACAGAATTGTTGGGTACTTGCAGGGGGGAACTGTTAATAATGTGTATACAATTATCACGTTGACTTACCTTGCGATTGGGTATCAGAGTTGTTACCGTTAATATTTTAAAGATCTCTATATAGCCTGCACAGACCTCCAAAAGTCTCCAGAAATTTCTTGTTTTGAAAAAAATGTTTCAAATTGCAAAACTTTATACAAATTATCCCTGATTTCATGTGTCCTTCTCATTTTAACAGGCCTATCAGCCCCTGTACCCAGGGGTCGGAAAGGGAAGAAAGTAAAGACTCAAACAAGCTCATTTGATATACAGAAAGCAGAATGGCTTCGAAAATATAATCCTGAGCAGCTACTTCAAGATGAAGGATACAAAAAACATATAAAACACCACTGTAATAAGTAGGTAGTAGGGTATTTTTAACACAACTCATTAAAAGTTTATATTTCTGAATTTATTAAAAATCTTAAAGCATGCTGATTTTGAGTACAGAGACAGTGTGGTCTAGGACCAATCCTAATCTTAATCTTACAGGGTATCCTTCAGCAAATCATGGTACCTCTTGTGTCACTGTTTTCATCAACAGAGAGAGAAATAAAACTGGCCTCCAAATGATCTCATTATATCTTACTTGGATATTAAATTATGATGATTGTGAAGATTTTGGAGAAACCTATTGTACTATATATGGTAGTAATGAGATTTATTTAATCAGAAGTAATTATTATTTAATTATAAAAATTCTGTATACAAATTCTTTTCCAATTTTAACTCATGGATGAATTTTCTTTAATGATTAATATCTTTGTGTCTTTTTAATCCTTTTCCCTCATTTTTAGGGTTTTGCTTCGTGTAAGAATGCTATATTATCTAAAGCAAGAAGTCATTGGAAACGAGTGTCAGAAAGTATTTGATGGAGTTGATGCAAGGTAAATTAAATAACCTGTTGATATTTTCAGTAACATGATGAGGCAAAAGTTATAGGACCAGAAAATTGTAATTAAGTGGCTCCTTATTCAGTGAAGTTCACAAGAAGAAAATTCCACCAAATGTAGAGAATTCACCCTTGCCAATTTGTTGCCTTTCCTCCATTAGTCTCAGTCTTTGGCTCTGTCACTAATAAAAGCTATAATAATAATAATAATAAGAGCAGTAGGAGTAAGCTTCCTGCCACCAAATCTAAAACTTCACCTTTCTGCGCTCAGTCTTTTCTCTTCCCTCTTGTTCCAGGGACTGACTTTTATGTCCGTATATGATCCATCCAGTGCCCTGGTCTCTTAGCTCCTTATTCTACATCTCCCTTCTTGAAATGCTATGTTCTTTTTTTTTTTTTTTTACCTTTTTTTCTTTTTTGAAATTCTGTCTTCTGTAGGCATTATGCAAGTTTACCCCCCTGTTGCCGTTTTCCTCCCTGGTCTTTCCTCTTCATTTTGCTATGATTGTCCAGGAGCTCTGCCCTGAGCTCTCTTTCTTGGCTATACTCTCCTTCGGAATCAAATCTGATCAAGAAACAGAAGACTCTCAGACTTACCTGTTCATCCCAGAGCTCTAATCCGAGAGAGCTGCCTCCTAACATACCCACTGGACAGTCTAATTGACATCTTAGTTTCCCTGGCTCTCCAAATCTTCTGCCTCCAACCTTTTTCCTCCTACCTTCCCACACACAGGCCTTCTCCATCCTGCTAAATGGTGGACCATCCAGTTGCTCAGGTGCCATTCTTGATTCCTCTCTTCCTTAAATCCCTCAGAAGGATCTGTGAGCTCCACAAAGTATAGTGTACACCCAAATCTGAGCACTTTTCACCACGTCCTCTGCTAAATCTCTAGTGCACGCCACCATTATGCCACGTTTAGACTTTTGCAGTGGCCTCCTCACTGGGTCTCTGCCTCCTCTCTACAGGCTGACCTTCACTCACACAGCAGCCAGAGTGATCTTTCTGAAGCAGAACTCTGGCCATGGCGCTCCTCTTCTTCAAACGTACCAGATTTTTCTCATTTTTCTTAGAATAAAATCCATACTCCCTATGGCCCTACATAACTTGTGACCTCTTCCTTCATTCTGTCCCTTACCCACGATGCTGCAGCCACACTGGTGTTTCTGTCTCTCCAGCATATCAAGCTCCTTCTGTGCTCTACCTCCTGGTAGACTTCTGCACCTCCTCTTCCACAGAACTGTCTCTTCAAGTTATTCAGACCTCAGTTCACGTTTTACCTCCTCCCAGAGGCCTTCCCTGGCCTCCCTAGCTAAAGCAGCCTACCAGTCACTCACTACTGCCTGACCTTATTTTATCTATTCATGATGCCTGTTAAGGTTATATTTATTTGTATGTCTTTCTCTTCCTGTTACAGTTTAAGCTTGAAGGTTAAATATGCTGTTTTATTGATCTTTCTTTTCACAGCCCCTAGAATCTGGGACATAGTAACACCCAATAAATATTTGTTGACTTGAGTGACTCCTCTTTTCCCTTGGCCTGACGGGATCCTATCCACTTGTGATTTCCCAGAAACTACATTCTGTGAATTATCCGTACATTTTCCCCTTTCATTAATCTCCCCCTCTTTGGCTTCTCATTTGGACTTTCACATGTTCACATTTCCCTCAGCGTAGACACAGACACACAAAGTCACACGACACTTTGGACCCAGTGTCTCCTCACACTATCATAGGATTACTGTGCTTGATTTCACAGCCAGACTTCCGTATCTGTCTCCTTTTTCTCCCCTTCCATTTACAATGTGCTGCCCACCACAGTTCAGCCTCTGCCCCTCACTCCACCACCTACTCCAAGAAGTCCTCACCAATATGCTTGCTGCTAACCCATGGATATATCATAGTGTTTGTCTTACTGTACCTTTTTTTAAGGATGTATTTATTTATTTGAGAGTGGTGGGGAGGGGCAGAGGGAAAGACTCTCAAGCAACTCCCCCCTGAGCATGGAGCCCAACATGGGGCTCAATCCCACAACCCAAGCCAGAACCAACAGTCAGACGCACAACCTGTATTCGCCTGTAGAGGTTCTTTTGAGGTTTCTGCTCACTGCCTTGCAGCTCGTCTTCAGCCTGTCTCTTAAATGTCTTCTCATAGGTGCTCTCTTCTTCTCACCTTTTCTTGGATGCTGTCATCTTTTCTGTGGTGTGAGTTTTTGTTTCTATACTATATCCAGGCCTTTGCAGTCTTGCTGAAACATTGCCTTTCCCACTTGCCTCCATTCTCCCCCATCTCAATGCTCCACTGGCATCAGCTCAGCCTTTCCTGGCCTCTTAAGTCCGGGTCAGGCACATATCCAAGGTCCAGTGTCACAGCGCGCACCGTGCAGTATTGCAGGTACCTCTTCACAAGAGCAGCGAGTGTCTGCCTTAGCATTTCTGTGGCACGTAGTGAGTGCTGTTTAAATACATTTTACATGAATGGTCTAGCCTGGGGAAGTTAAAGATGGCTTTATGCAAAAGACAGAACATGAACTGAATCTTTAAAAATAGAAATCAACAACAGGAGCACATGCACATTGTTGTACCCCTTTCCCTAGCAGTTAACAAACACTTAACATGCATCTGGCACTTCACTGGAAGTCTGGGTACGTATAAGCTCTTTTTAAGCAGGAAAGTCTACTGACGATGGTCATCCCAGTGTGTTGAGCTTAGAGTGCCACCTGATGGTTGGTGAGGGGAACTACCTGACCCACTTACTTTGCTCTTGCCTTCCTCTTTTGGTTCTTAACGCTTGCTTTAGTCTTGGTCAGAAAATCAATCAAAAATAAATATCTTCTTTAACTGTATTTTTCCTCATCATTTTTTCAGCTTTCATTGTATCACAGGAAAGTCACTCTTTCTGTATTTTCCTACAGTAAGCTAGAAAATACTGTGATTGTAACCCTTTTGTTTTTTAAGAAAAATTAGAGGTAGTAAGATGTTCGTTTAAGTGCAGAAAATTTTCTTTAAGAATCTAGAGAAACGTCTCCATCCTTTTCTCCATATTCCTTGGGTTAAAAACTTTTTTCTACTGGCAAAACATGAAAAATAAAAAGTAATTTCCTTTCTATATTTCGTGTTTTATTTACTTACAAGACTTGTAAGTCTTTCGTTTTCATTGCCATTATCCTTTATTTCTACTATATTAGTAGCTAAGTATTGCGTTCTTGTGGACTAGCTCAGGAACATATAGACCATTTATCAGTTTATTTCTGTATGAAAAGTTATTTTGAGTTCCCAAAGACAGTGAACTTACAAATGAACTTTCGCTACACAACTTAATCGTAAGTTGGAAACTTCCCATTTTTTCAAGACAATAGGCCTTTGTTTATTAACTTAGGAAGTTTTGGTGCTAAGACAAGGAGATGAAATTCTACTTAATTTTTGTTATGTTTTATTATCTCTCATTCTTTAAAAATTAATAATTCACGAATATCAAATAGAGAAATTCTCAACTAGAAAATTTGATTTCCCAAGGTAATTTATCCTATACAATCTCTACCCTTTTTTTTTTTAAGATCTATTTAGTAGGGCGACTAGGTAGCTCGGTTAAGCATCTGCCATTGGCCTGGGTCATGAGCTCAGGGTCCTGGGAACCAGCCCCTCCTTGGGCTCCCTGCTCAGCAGGGAGTCGGCTTGTCTCTCTCCCTCTGCCCCTCCCCCTGCTTGTTCTCTCTTTTGCTCTCAAATAAATAGATAAAATCTTTAAAAAAAAAAGATGTATTATTTATTTGAGGGGGGAAGGGGCAGAGGGAGGAGAAAAGTAGACTCCCCATTGAGCGCGGAGCCCCACATGGAATTTAATCCCACGGCCCTGAGATCATGATCTGAGCCAAAAATCAAGAGTCAAATGCTTAACTGACTGAGCCACCCAGGCACCCCTGTACCTTCTTTGTTGAATAAAATATAAGAATGATATGTGTGTGTGTGTGTGTGTGTGTGTGTGTGTGTGTGTATGAAAATTAATAGTATTCATTTGCTAATTATTGTCAGATGTTAGCTGTATGCTAGGCTAAGGGAGACAATGGCTTGAATCACTTTGTGAAAAAGTAAACATTTCAGTCCTATACATGGCATATTTTCATTTTTAGTGGTGTTGTATGTGTTACTTATAAAAGGTTTCTGGGAAAATAATAATTTCAAATGATAGCAAAGGAAGTTATGTTTGCAGAATTGTAAGTGCTCTTTAGTAGTTGTTTCATACTTATGAAAACAGCCAAATTACCAAAGCATCATGGATTTATTATAGTTTTAGTAGTTTATCATATTGTCATTTTTAGGCATGATATTTATATACAACATAAAAATAGCACTTTGAGTGTTTTAGTCAAATTATGAATCAAAACTTGCCATTTTCTTTTGCTTGTAAGCAGTGCTTAATTTGTCAGTGGCATTTTCTTACCAGTAGCAGTCTAGAGAAGATATGCCTTGTTTTGCAGCCTAAAGCCATTAATTTGCCCTTCTAGGGCCCCAGTCTCCTCATATACAAAATGAAATATTTGAACCAGCTGATTTTTGTCAATTTGTTTGCTGACATAAGATTCTAGTCTCCCATAAAATGCTGTGTTTATATATCTAAAGGAAATCAGTGGAAAGAATATGATTCCTTAAGAGTAAAGTAAACCTGTTGAAAAATGTCTTCTGTTGAGCTTAAGGATATTAATTCATTTTTTAGTAACTTTGTTGGTCATGTACAATTTTGTAATTTTAACTGGTGGTAATTGTGGAAAATAAAAAAAAAATCAATGTAATAAAATCATAATGTCTTTTTCTTTAAAACCATAATGCTTTTTACAAGCTAGGTAAAGTTTACCTCCTCTTTGACTTGTTTGTAATAATTCATAGTGCCATATCGTGATTTTTTTTTTAAGTGACATTGATGTTTGGGTCCCAGAACCAGACCACTCAGAAGTTCCTGCTGAATGGTGGGATTTTGATGCTGATAAGTCACTTCTTATTGGAGTTTTTAAACATGGTAAGTGAGAAGGAAGGTAGATAGAGTCATCTTCTGTGTATACTGTAATTCAGCTAGTTCTCAGTTTAACGATTTCCACCTATAGCTTCATTCCAGTAACACTGATGTTATTAATACATACCATGTAAAGCACAAACTACCAAATTATGTCTGTCAGTCCCTTACACTTTTTCATGAAAGGGGTGGCATACATGACCTGCCCCTATTTTTCATTTTAACTGATAAATTTAATCTAAACTTAAATATACCTATGCCGGACCATGTAATATTTGTGACAATTTCTAGAAAACTTACCTTACCCTGTATTATTTTAATATATGGTCCCTTTAGTCCAGGAACATCATTTGCTCTAAATATGAGGAATGCTTATATTCACACATCTTTTTTCTTTTTATCCTTTTTACTTTCATAATTGGTGATCCCTCCAGGTTATGAAAAATATAACACTATCCGAGCAGACCCAGCATTATGCTTCTTGGAAAGAGTGGGAAAACCTGATGAGAAAGCAGTCGCTGCAGAACAGAGGGCAAATGATTATATGGATGGGTATGTGCACTTCAGAGGCTTGATTTCTCCATATATCTCTATCAACAGCAGCATGTTCTGCCAGTGATGTTTATCTTTAAATAATGTAGTAGTAAGAGAATTGGAGTTTACAATCTAAGAGTTAACGAAACTCTAATAAGTTAGTGTTTATCCAGTGGTGTGCTCAAGGAAGAGACTCCATCTGCCCCATACCCATCCTTGTGGTGAGTCCTTCATTTTTCCATTCTTAATGGTCATGGCCATTAAAGCCATACAATTCTAAGGGCATAGAAGGAAGAAGACAAAGAATATTACAACTTAAGAGAAATAGGATGTTTGTTCATTGTAACTCTTACAAGATCTTTACTATCTTTATTTTCTTACCAAAAGAGAAAAGTAGGGGACTGTATTAAGGTTAATATTACCACATTTAAAAGCGAACTTGGTAGTAAGAGTCAATTAGAGTAGCTTTCTTCTGACTTGCCAAGTAACCGGCTTCACGCTGTGACTTGGGATCATCAGGCTAACGAATAGAGATTTCAGTCTGAAACATGTTAAAAAGTCCTTCCAACAAGACTCCATTTGTCCTTTCAGGAGAAATTTTAAGTCCAGTACAATAATTGTAGCATCTGTTGGTATTTTAACAGGGATGTGGAAGATCCAGAATACAAACCTGCCCCAGCTATCTTTAAAGATGATATAGAGGTATGCTTTGGATCCTGTTTTAAAATCCTCATTCCTGGTTTTTCCATGGTTTCTTTTGTTTGCATTTTCTTTTGTGTGTTTTTCCTTCATATGTTTTCCTTATACATAATTCTGTTCTTCAGATGAGCGAAGTTAGTGATCCACTTAGGTCGACAGTCGTCACAAAGAGTCCTTCAGAATATGCCTGACCTCCCTTCTAGACATGCTGGAGGCCGGGGTGGACATGTGAATGAAATGGAGCTTGCCCACATGCTGCACTGCTAGGAACTAGGAAACACGGTCTCAGGGACAAAACCCCAAAGCAGAATGAAAAGTAGACACTGAAAGTACACAGCAACAGATAGAAACTAGACCTACATAAAGGGTTGAAAATAGAGGGTAGAACCTAGAGGAATTCCGAACTGCTAAAGCATAGTTAGTTCTAAGTGTTCTGTTTATAGAAGGTCGAAAGGAAGAAGCAGAGTTGGGTGAAAATACTCCATGGGGTGGGGAAAGGATGTGAAAAGCGATGAGGGCACGGGAGAGGACTAGACAGTGCTGTAACTGCCAGGTAAGGTGTGCTGGTCTTGGTGGCCACAGGGCTTGGATATTGATGCCATTATGAGGACTAGAGAGTATTCAGGCCAGTTGTGGGGTGAGAATGGAGATCCTGCATAGAATGAGAACCCTCAGAGAGCAGTACTCCCTGACAAACAGCACAGGGCAACAGCAAGGGAATTTATCTGATACTGGGTAGGGAAAAAATTGTTTCCCCTGAGAATTCATAGCCATAGGCATGCTTTCTCTTGAGCTTACAGTTTGATTCTTTTACATCATCTGCATGGTCCAGGAACTCTCGAACTAAAAATGTAACATAGAAAGGGTCCCGCGGCTGGCAATAACCCTGAGGTACCTAGTAGAAACAAAAAAAGAACTGTGGAAGAAACAGCTTCAATGTAGACTGTACTTGAGTCCTGAAGTTAAAAGCCCTCCATGAAATGAGGTCAAAATCCAAAAATTTAAAATATATGAGGATCAAAAACTAATGATGTAATGTGTGGTGATTAACATAACAATAAAAAATTAAAAATAAAATAAAATATATGAGGAATAATTCACCATGAGTGAATGTTAGCAAATACAACAAATAACAAGATTAGACCTCTAAGAACTTCTGGTGGAGATCTATTAAAATAGAAAATAAGGGGCGCCTGGGTGGCTCAGTCGGTTAAGCGGCTGCCTTCGGCTCAGGTCATGATCCCAGGGTTCTGGGATCGAGCCCCACATTGGGCTCCCTGCTCGGCGGAGAGCCCGCTTCTCCCTCTCCCTCTGTCTGCCGCTCTGCCTACTTATGCTCTCTCTCTATCTCTGTTAAATAAATAAATAAAAATCTTAAAAAAAAAATAAAATAGAAAATAAGTAATTTTTTAAATGGTTAAATACATTAAAGAAAGATCCAAGAGCAAAAGAAAGATCTATGATTTTAAAAGACGAGGGATGTATGTAAAAACAATTTTGTATAACATTAGAAGTGGAAAATACAGTCACTGAAAATTAAAACTCCACAAATAGGTTAACATTGTGCTGAAGAGGCAGATTAGACACAGATCTTGAGAGAAGAAATGATTTAGAAAACAGATTTGAGGAAAGGATCCATAATGTAGCATGACGGCACAGTTTAGCCCAATCAGAAGAGAGAAACCACATAGTCTGTTGAATAGGGAAAGTTTAACGTAAAGAATTATTGGCTATAATAGGGGGACTGAAGTAGTGAGGACTAGCTACTATGCTTAGGGCTGACATAGAGCAGCCAAGGAAGAGCCCCGTCCCTGGCAGGGCTGAGAGGCTGATTTTTTTTTGAGAGAGCATGGCCATACCTCATTGGATGGCAGAACAGTTGTTGTGATGCCCCACTGGCACAACTTGCTGGAAATCCACCCTCCAGGGTTGCCAAGGGAGCTTTTCTTGGGGAAGTGTCTCACTGGAGGTGCTCCACTGCAAAACCACCTGAGGCCGAGGCTACTAGGGAAAGCTGCTGGCCAGTAGGCATGCAAAGAAGCTGCTTGAACTGCAGAGGTGGGCCCTAGGGAAGCTGCTTGTGCTATAGGAGCTGAGCCTGGGAGGAGTTCACCCAAACCAGAGAAGTAAAACCCTTCTCCTCCTACAGTGTCTCTCTGGCTACCACAACTGAGAAAGCTTAACCTCATACTGGCTGGCAAAAAATATTTAAAGAGCCCAGATCCATTTTCTTAGAGCCAATTAAAGGTATGAGAGGCAATGAATTTAGGGCTGAGAGGCAGTAAATCAATATGAAAAACTCTTTAGAGATGAAGAGGATAGCATAATAGTGTCTGACGTATGTTTAATAGGTATTCCAGAGGGAGTGACCAGAGAGATTAAGGGAGAAGACCTGTTCTAAGAGATCAGCTGAGACGTTTTCAGACTTAATGAAAGACATGAATCTTGAGATTCAAGAAATAAAATGAATCTTGACAGGGTAAACACAATTAAATCCACTCCAACAAAACATCCTGGCGAAATTGCAGATATTCCAAAGAGCAGATGTTAAAAGCAAGCAGAGTAAAAGACCCACTTACAAAGAAATGATGATAATTCTAACTTCAGGCTTTTCTAAAACAACAGAAAATAGTAGTCATTGGAATAAAACCACCGAAGTTATGAATATATTTACAGTAATGTTGGAATACCTGATTGGAGATGCTCTGTTGACAGATAAAAACTAGATATACAGTACAAGCAAACTGTTCAGGGTTGAAAGAGGAAAGATTTGCAGGTTGTCTAATAATCAAATATGAGAATCAATAAATTATGAGAGTTGGTATACAGAACAACAACAACACAAACAACAAAAAAACCAAACCTGTTATCAATAAAACCTAGGGTATATTTGCAATTAGAGGAAGAGTGGAGGAAAAGCACTTGGCCTAAGCGTGATTATGGAAGGGGAAAATTTTAGTGGAAAATAACTGGACTAAAGTGTACAAGGCAATAGAGAAGTGTAAAAGGGTGGGAATTGAGAACAAGATATTAAAATTTTTAGCTTTGCTCATTAAAAATTAAAAATTCTGTTGCAAAAAGTTCTCTATTACTATTAAGAAGTTTGATTCCCAGGGCACCTGAGTGGCTCAGTCATTAAATGTCTGCCTTCAGCTCAGGTCATGATCCCAGGGTCTTGGGATCGAGCCCCACATCGGGCTCCCTGCTCAGTGGGAAGCCTGCTTCTCCCTCTCCCACTCCCCCTGCTTGTGTTCCCTCTCTCACTGTCTCTCTCTCTGTCAAATAAATAAATAAAATCTTTAAAAAAAAAAAGTTTGATTCCCTTTTCATCTTTAATGTGTCTTGAGCCAATCAACCTATGACAAATTTCCGTTTTCTTTTAAAAGGATGATGTTTCTTCACCAGGAGATCTTGTTATAGCAGATGGAGGTAAATTGCATTTCTCTCTTTTTACTTAGTTTTAGTGGAAATTCACATTCTCATGATACCATGAAATCAATAAACTATTACACTTCTATGACGTTTTAGATGTGTATGAAATTTTTATTGAAGACCATTGTAATCATTACGGAACATACTAGTTGATACGGAATTTAACAGTATTTTTAGTTGCAAATCTTTATGCCGTGACTCACTGAGCTTTTATGGAATCAAAGCTTTGATGATTTTATGACTTGATTATTAAACTTATGTAGGAGATTTTATCATTAAAGTGCTGATTCAGTAATCCATTCAACAGCTTATTAGTTCCCTATTAGGAACTGTATTAGGAACCATCCTTTCTCACACCCTTTTTTTGCAAAGCCTTTCTCTGCAGGGTCTTCTTCTTCCTTCTGGTTATCAAGATAGAAACATGCTGTCACCAGAGTACCACTCACTCCCAGCTGGCATCCAAGGGGAATAGGGCCTCATCCTTTCAGAGTTTGACTAGGAAGGAAGGAGTAGTATTTGCTTAGTGTGAATGATTACCACTTAATTATGTTATATGTAATTATAAGATTAAACCCAGGAAATAGAGAGCTAGATCCTGCATTTTATTAGGTGAATAAAAGCTTAAAAGTGATAGCATTGTCATAGGGAATTTTTTATAATATATGTTCCTCACTACTGACCTGTAAAATGTTTTGATTCTCACATAAATTGAGATAGATTTAATATAGAAGAAGGCTTTAATTAAAAGAGTTCATAGTATTCAACTTCTCAGGGATTTCAGTTTGACTTTTAATTCATTTAAGCTTAAGGCATTTGAGTATTAGCCAGCCGGTAAAATGTATTAGACCTGGAAATGCAAGAGTTGTATTTTCTGTGTAAGGGATGCTCAGTAGATACTATTGTGGTTCTTTATTCCAATGTGACCTACTTACTTTGAGCTGTTCTTTAAGTTTGTTGTAATGTTTTTAGAGCTGTAGTAAAAAGAAAACTTCTTTATAATGAGAGGTTTGGCCTGTGTGGGTTTTTTTTCCACATAATCAGATTGAAAGAAAAAGATTTTAAAAAGTAAGGAAATTTTGCTGTTTTTATGAGTTTCATTTCAGTATCTGTTTAGTTTTGGGGGGCAGGGATGTTTTCTGTTTTCAGTTGGCTTTTTTTTTATTATTGACATGAATTTCTTTAAATATAGATGGTCAACTGATGGAAGGTGATAAAATTTATTGGCCAACTCAGTCAGCTTTAACTACACGTTTGAGGCGTCTCATCACTGCATATCAGCGTACTAATAAAAACAGACAAATCCAGCAGATACAGCCTACTTTCTCAGTGCCTGCCAGTGTAATGCAGCCTCTTTACGAAGAAGCCACTCTCAATCCTAAAATGGCAGCCAAGATAGAAAGACAGCAGAGGTAAGACAATGGCACTAAATTTTTAATATTAGTGTAATAATTGTATAAATGTAGTTATTCATTCAGAAGGCTGTTAGAGTGTGATTATCTCACTTTGTGAAAAACATATATAGGAAGAGAAGTTGGTCGAAGCAAAGTGTTTTATGCATGCACGCACATGCGTATATATATATATATATATATATATATACACTCGCACACACATATACAACAAATATGGTCAAAGATTATTGCATTTTATAGTTCCTAGCCATGCTTCATATTTAATCATTATTTTGTCATGCTTATAAACAGTGAGTTACTAAAGAAATGAAGTTGCAAAACAAACTCAAGAATTATTAATAAATTGAATAATTATTAATTGGTTAATTATTAATAAAGCATACATTTAAAGTACATGAAATAAAGTCCATTCTACCTTATTTTTACATTACAAAATTTATGAAATATAAGAATGTATGGAAGGCAAGTCCATTTATGCTTTATACAGAGAATGAACCCTTGGAACTACTGATATCAAAGGGGGACAAAATGGTAGACCTTTTTGCAAGAGAACTTGTTAAGAAGACAGGCATGCTTCTCTCCTTCCAAAAGCTTTAACTTCTTAAAAAGGATAGAGTATGTTGAAAAGAATAGCAGTGTTCTGCAATAACCTGGCCTCCATGTTAAGCCGGGGTCCTTGGATGTTCTCTGGAAAATATATCATTGTTCTTTTGTATTATTTGCAGCACAGTCATTGTAACCAGAATTTAGTTAGTCTGACTTAAACTTAAACTTTAACATCTTAAGTTTAGATGTCCTAGACATAATCTTCTTCAAATACTACTACCTCAGCAAATATACTGTTTCAGTTACCTATAATAGCATAATAACCGCCACCCCAAAATGTGGTGACTTAAACATCAGTTTTTTATTTCTCACGATTCTATGGGTTGACCAGGTGGTTTTTCTGCTCCCCATGGTGTTGGCAGGAGTGCTGAGATGGCCGGAGGGAGAAAGTGGCCTCACCCACATGGCTGGCAGTTGGCTCTGGGAACTGGAATGAGGAAGCATTCCCAGTGGCAAAGGCAGAAGAAGCTGCGATTTCTTAAGGCCCAGCCTCGGGGTTACAAAGTGTCACTTCTCCCACATTCTTCTGTGGGTCAAAAAAAGTCATAGGGCCAGCCATGATTAAAGGGAGAGGGAAATAGATTGCGCCTCTCCGTGGGAAGACGGGAACTCTTGGCCATCTTTAACCTCCCGTATGCATTTTCCCTTGGTCAGATCTGGATTAATCTTCCTAAAAGTCTAGCTTTATCCTGATAGTCCATGGCTCCTTATTTACTACAGGTATAAAGTTTGTTCTTAAGTCTCGGTTCAAGAGTCTCTTCAGTTTCAGCATGGATTTCTAATTCTGTCCAGTACTCTTCTCTCAGCCATAATGTCCGATGTATGCTTGACTCAATACCTAGCTTATATTGTTCCAATCACCTGGGACACCCTTCTTCCCACTCTTCAGTCCAAACCTAGCCCCTCCTTCAGAGCTCAACGCCTGTCCTAGCTCTTCTAATAATTTTTTTCTCAACCAGTCCAGCTCACTTTATTGTTGCCTGCACTCAGAGAGCGCTTATCCAAATAAACTATGCATTGTCACACTAATATGTCATTAAGAACATTGATCTTTGCCTTTCTATGTCTTGTCTTTCTAAGTTGTCAATTCTTTGAGGGTAGACACTGTCACATTTCTGTGTGTCCTGTGCAATCTTTTAATCCATCCTTTGTATTCTATTCCTACTTTCTTCCCCCAGATGCAAGGTTCATATGATTTTATTGGTTTCCCAGGCTATTTCTATATCAGTATTACATTAATCTTCTTAAGGTAGCACTATGATGAAAATGGCCTGTTGATGTTTTTCAAAGGTCTTGTACATTCTTTCTCGTTCACACAATTCCATAACTTAACCAGGAAAAAGTGTCCATAAATTAGACTGTGTTTGGAGATCTGTAGTGTGTGAGGATAATATTACCCTCTTAAAATATCCTTAGGAGCTTTCAACTGAACAGAGACTATTTTTAGCCAAACATATGGAGTGTTTCATAATCTGACCCCAACCCTATGTCCTTCTGTCCCCAATATGAGCCATATCCTTGTCAATGTGGAGTGCTCATCATACCCCCAAAATGTAGATTACTTCCTACTTTGCTTATACTGTGCCCTCTTCCTAGAATTCCTAGGCTGATCTCCACCTTGTTCCATCTTAAATACCGCTTACTTCTATGATGCTTTCTTGATCACTCAGGTCTGAAGTGGTCCTCCCGTTTTCTGTGCTCTCCTAAAAGTCTTGGTTTCTATAACACATAAAACTGTAACATACTACCTTATACCAGAAATAGGTTTGAAATGTTTTGTCTTTTCCCTAAAGGTAGGGTCATCGTGTCTTACATAATCTGTATCCCCTGTGTATTTTCTTACAGAGCAGATGTGCAATAAACTATTATTGTCTGAAGGAAAAGAAGCATGGTTGGATAGATGAGTCAGCTAACATTTTTTTAAAGACTCATTTATTTATTTGAGACAGAGAGAGTGTGTATGAGTGCATGAGTGGGGGAAGGGGTAGAGGGAGAGAATACCCAAGCAGACTCCTGCTGAGCGCAGAGCCCAAAGCCCAACATGGGGCTCAATCCCACGGGCCATGAGATCAGGACCAGAGCCTAATCCAAGAGTTGTACGCTTGGACTGAGCCACCCAGGCGCCCCTCAACTAGCATTTTTAAATGTATTTGCAAGGCAGTATCCTGCACTTAATCCTTTAAAGTGTTGGGTACTTGAAATGGTTTAAATTTTATTATAGTCCTTATATTCAGCATTAATAAATATTTATTTTAGTGACCAGTGTGACTTTTTCTCTAATCTGACTCTAAATAGATGGACAAGAAGAGAAGAAGCTGACTTTTATAGAGTGGTGTCTACATTTGGAGTGGTATTTGACCCTGATAGAGGCCAATTTGATTGGACAAAATTTAGAGCTATGGCTAGGCTGCATAAGAAAACTGATGATAGCTTGGAGAAGTATTTGTATGCATTCATGTCTATGTGTCGGAGGGTTTGTCGTCTTCCTTCCAAAGAAGGTAGGTATAAAATTTCTGTCTTTGCTGGTTTGAGTCGAAGAAGCAAAAAGCACTAAAATTCAGAAATTTCCAACTTGTTTATTTCAGTACTGTCTGATTCACATCAGTAATTTTTCAGAATTGTAAATAAACTATGTTCAAAGATCTCTCTGTTTGTTAATCCTCCTATTAAAATGAGATCTAAAAAGAATAAAGTTACACCCTGAGTTTTGAGGAATGGCCAGTGGTTATTCAGTATTAGACTGATGATCAGGGAAGGTAGAAGATACGTGGTAGCTTGTGAACAGAACTAACCTGTGTATTTAGTCCATCAGATAGGAACTGTGTTAGAGGGCTTATTTACATGAATAATCTTTTGAAGAATGAGGCCTCTGCTCAAAGGACATTTTAAAGAGTTTTAGTAGGGAAAAAAAAAATCACCCAAAGCCTTCAAAAAAAAAAAAAAAAAGAAAGAAAAGAAAAAGAACAACTACTCAGACGTGCTGATGCTCAGCCAAGGCCCTGTTCTGGGCTGAATTTCATTGTCTTCGAGGCCCAGAGAAATAGCTCATCCTGCCAGCAACCCCTCTCGATAATGCTGTTATTAGCCACCATCTCCATTCTTCATTGAATATGATTTCTGACTACTAGACCCAATGCCTTCCTACTCCTGTTTCATAGTAAAAATATAAGTGGCTAATAAAAGGATGTAAATTCCACATGAGTTTGTTTGCTTGTTTTAGTTTTAGGTCCTAACAGATCTGTTGTCAGTCCACTGAATAGAGTAGCCCATCACTTGATTACCCAAATACCAGATGATTCAGAGTAGATTTTAGTCTATTTAAACGTCTTTTGTAAGGCTAGCAATGGTTTAAAAAGACAGATAAAGCAAAGTATTGTGTCTTCTGTTACTTATGTTTGCCAAGAGGCCCTCATTTCTTTTTTTATTTTCTTAATTCCCATCAGCAATGTAAAATGTGGTGAATAAATTAACCACTTTGGACTCCAGTTTTAAAACAAAAAGGAAAGGATTAATTACTAAATAGTCATTGAAAAGATAGTGTTTTCTTGTTGGAAATGGGAGTGAAGTTTTACTTAGATCAGTTTTCCAAACTTCCTCAGGTCACAGAGCCCCTACTGTCTAATTTTTCACAGCACCTGAGGCCAAAAGTTCTGTTTAATGAATAATTAGATCCAAACAACGAAATGAGTATTATGTCCAACAGTCTAGTAATTGAAAACATAATATAAATTGAAAGCAAAAATACTACTTTTCTTTCTTAAATAGCCACACTTACTTACCAATGTGATGTGTACACCTGTCAGGCACTGTACAACTCTTCAAACCTTGGAGGTAGAATGGATACTCCCACTCTTGTTTCCTGCTCCATTTCTTCTTTTTTTGTTTATAACTCTTTATTTTGAACTACTTTTAGACTTTAAGAAAAGTTGCAAAAACCAATAGAAGTTTCCATGTATCTCTCCCTTTGCTTCCCCTACTATAAAATCTGACATGACTGATTATAGTATCATTATCAGACCGGGAAATTAACATTAGTACAGTGCCATTAACTAAACTGAATACTTAGTCAGTCCTTACCAGTTTGTCCACTGACGTCCTTTTTTATTCCAGGATCCCACATTCTATTTGGTTGGTCTTTCCTCTTAGCTTTCTATAGTCTGTAAGAGACCCTCAGTTTTTATCGTCTTTCATGACCCTGATACCTTAGAAATATATTGATTAGTTATTTTGCCACAAATCCCTCAATTTGGATTTGTCTTACATTTTCATATGGTTGCATTGAGGTTGCGCATTTTTATTAAGAGTACCACAGAAATGGTGTGTCCTTCTCAGAAAGTACCATAGGTTCAGAATGTCAGAATGTCCAACACTGATGGTGTTGCCCTTGATTGCTTGGTTACGATAGTTTGTGCTGTTTCTCCAGTGTAAAATTGCTATCTTTTACCCTGAAGTTAAAAGAAATCTTGAGATACTTTGAGACCCCACAAGTCCTGTTTCTTCTCAAACTTTCACCCTTTGACTTAACTATCCATGAGTAGGTCCTTGTGTGTAACAGTTTTTACTGTGGGATTCTGCAAGCAAGGATTGTTGCTTCGCTTTCCTCTGCTGATCAATTATTTATTCATATCAGAATGGACTCAGATATTTATTTTATCCTATAAGTTATAACCCAATACTCTCATTGTTTTGATGCTCAAATTGTATGAGCTCCTTTAAGTGACCCCTGCATTATTTCAACAAACCCTTATCTTTTTTTGAATACTTCTAAACTGCCAGTATCTCAGCCCAAAGATACAACCCCATCGAAAGGAAGATCGCAAGGTCTAACGTTGAAACTGAACCAGCTCAAACCATTACTTCATATAACATTTGACAATGTTCCTGCATTTCCCTCAAATTTTAAGGAAGCCTTTGGTGTTCCTGTGAGTTCACTGTAATGCACCGAGTTACCTTGGTGCAGTAGGGATATGTGGACTTCTTTTTGTTTATGAGGTATGATTTACAGTTTTAATTTGTATTTATAAATGAGTTCAAGTAAGTGCTTTTCTTTTTGATTAAGGCATAGATTAGTCAAGACAGCTCATAGGGAGTTTTTAAAATTCTTGTATTCACATGCTTCTAAAAAAATGTTATGTTTTACTTACTTTCAGAAGATCCAGTGTTATCTATTATATGTATGGATTTTGGTACTTCTTTTTAAAATTTCTATTTTTCCTCATTTAAAAATATTAAATTCTGGAAGCTACGCAATGATACTGAGTAGAGGTACATTTTAGAAGGTGCATTACTTGTTTTAAATCTGTAACAAAGGTTTTTGAGGTTAATGTTTTTGTTCTCATTTTACATAGAATTGGTGGATCCAAATATTTTTATCCAGCCAATCACAGAAGAGCGTGCTTCTAGGACTTTGTACCGTATTGAACTTCTAAGGAAAGTACGGGAACAGGCCCTCCGGCACCCACAATTGTTTGAACGCTTGAAGCTTTGCCATCCAAATCCAGACTTACCAGTCTGGTGGGAATGTGGCCCTCATGATAGGGACTTGCTCATCGGAGCCGCTAAACATGGGGTGAGCCGAACAGACTATCACATTCTTCGTGATCCTGAACTCTCCTTTATGGCAGCTCAGAGGAACTACAGTCAAAGTAAGATGGCTCATTCGAGGACTTCTACCCCACTTTTACAGCAATATCAAGTAGCACTTTCTGCTTCTCCACTTACCTCTCTGCCTAGGCTCCTAGATGCTAAAGGTATTATTCTAGAGGATATGAAAGTTAAAAGTGAAAATCTTAAAGAGGAGCCTCAGTCTTCTGAAGAAGAATCTATGTCTTCTGAGGAAACCAGGACACTAATAAAGTCTGAGCCTGTAAGTCCAAAGAACGGTGTTTTACCACAGGCCCCTGGAGACCAGAGATCTGGTGGAAAAGGTGAAACAGACAGACGCATGGTTGCAGCCAGAACAGAACCCCTAACTCCGAACCCAGCTTCTAAGAAACAGCGAGTCCACAAAAGAGGATCCGAATCTAGTTCTGAGTCTGACTCTGATTCGGAGAGATCATCCTGTTCTTCCAGATCATCTTCTTCCTCGTCTTCCTCCTCCTCTTGTTCCCACTCTCGATCGGGCTCTAGCTCTTCTTCATCCTCCTCTTGTTCCTCAGCTTCGTCTTCATCCTCATCCTCATCCTCTTCCTCGTCATCATCCTCTTCATCTTCATCAGAAGAGAGTGACAGTGAAGAAGAAGAAGTCCAGAAGCGAGGTATATGCACAAAGTGCTTTTGCTGTTTTAAGACATTCCAAGTGAAAATGAAGAGCATTTGGTTCAGATAACTTCAGCATGTTTAAAATTGTTGACTGATATCTCATATGCACAGATTTGCTTAGAGAAGCACTAGTGAGAAAGAAACTAGAATTCCTGGTACACACTCCCTATTCAGTACTCAAGGCATTGCAAAATGGGTTCTTCAGACAGAAATTAGGCATTTTACACAATAATTTTAGTTCTTTGTGATCACCTTCAATTGCGCGTTACATTGTTCTCTGAACAAGTTGATCAGTAAACAAATCAGGATTATATTCTATAACCGCCACCAGGATTTTTAGATTAAGCGGTCAGACTGACAGTAGTATCATAGGCCCTACTTGGCAGCTGTCTGCTCAGCACTACAGGATAGGAACTACAGCTCGCCAGCACAGTAGTGTCCAGCGGCCCTCTCCTGAGTGTGCTCACCGCAGCCCACAGTTCACATGCAAGGAAATGAGTTAACATGGAGTGGGCGCAGGAGCTGTTCTTGCCTAGGGAACCTCATTAGCCCACAGGAGCCAAAATCTCTTGTAACAACTCTAGGGACATAAGTTTCAGGGTGACCACAAGGATGTGCCCCATTATAGGAGTCCCCTCCTCAGAGAATGTCAGTATACCCTCCAGGTATCTATGGTCCTCCCAGTCCAAATGCAATTGATCAGTCAGGAGTTTATCTGTTTCCAGGAAGCAGACAGACAGAGTTTACTGAGGGTCACATTTTCATGCAGAAAGGGATGTTTTGTTAACCCTTTCCCCTCAAACTCCTTAACGCCACTTATTTTGCTTTCATGCTAATTTTTTAAACAACGAATACTTTATTCTAGGTGAATTTTTTCCTTTTTTTTTTTACCATTTGTTTTTACTTCTAACTTTTTCCTTTTTAAATATATCTGAGTAATTATATAAGTTTTGAAAAGTATATATAAACTTGTTTTATGCAGTTTTTTTTGAAACAGTCATAATTGTTCTTAGCAGAAGGTACCCCTCACGTGAAAGCCTATGATGAAGAAAGTGTCGCATCACTGAGCACTACCCAGGATGAGACCCAGGATAGTTTCCAGATGAACAACGGGACGCCAGAGTCCTCTTACATCTTACAAGGTGGATACATGCTAGCAGCTTCATATTGGCCAAAGGTAAATGAATAATGTCCTGCTGGAACAGATCATTTTTTGAGTATTTTTCTTGTTGCTTTAATGGTAGATACTCTTCTCCTACGGAAAAATAGGTCACCATAAAACATAGGGCGGCATTTTGGTGTTAGCCTCAAAAGTATCAACTGCTATTATCAAGTAAATAGGTGTACTAGAATATGTATGTTTCTCAACCTAACCTTAGAATATTTAGAATAAGAGATAATGAACGCTTAGGTTCGCGTACAAGTTATGAAATACATGCTTTGAGCTGAGTCTCCTTGGAGAAACTTACTTAGTCATTGGTGACTTAGAAAAAAAAAGTTCACTGGGGCGCCAGTGGGTGGCTCAGTCATTGAGCGTCTGCCTCCGGCTCAGGTCATGGTCCCAGGGTCCTGGGATCGAGCCCCACATCGGGCTCCCTGCTTGGCAGGAAGCCTGCTTCTCCATCTCCCACTCCTCCTGCATGTGTTCCCTCTCGCTGTGTCTCTCTCTGTCAAATAAATAAATTAAATCTTTGAAAAAAAAAGAAAAAAGTTCACTTAGGTACATACGCTTTCAGTGGTAGAAGTTCAGATTGGATTAATACAATCCTTCTTTCTGTATATGGCTAGACTAGAACTACCTTTTTTACAAAGAACCTGTATTACTTGTGTGCTATAACAATAACTAAAGATTATATCATAAATATTTTTGAACTCCAGTGGAAATTTGTACATGAATTCTTACAGATTTATGATATGGGTGTGCAAATATGCATACATACCAAATACACATATGTTGTACCGGGGTTAAATCCATCAAGGCCCTGAGCCATTTCATCTCCAAAGGTCTGGCCTGATTGTTAACATCACACCTTGATGTGGCATGCTCTTCCAGGACCGCGTGATGATCAACCGGCTGGACAGTATTTGTCAAACAGTGCTGAAAGGGAAGTGGCCTTCAGCTAGAAGAAGTTATGATGCCAACACAGTGGCTTCTTTCTATACCACAAAACTGCTGGACAGCCCTGGTGCAGCTACAGAATATAGTGAACCCAGTGTACCCACTCCCCCAGGTGCCGGTGTTAAAGAAGAACACGATCAGTCAACACAGATGTCAAAGGTGAAGAAGCATGTACGAGAAAAGGAGTTTACAGTGAAAATCAAAGACGTATGTTTATTTTTATTGCCCTAGGACCCGATTGCGATTACGTGTGCAGCATGCTTTTTCTGCAAGTGGCTGCCTGCCCTCACTCTTACTTCCTTCACATACTTGTTTTCTGGTATTTGGATTGTTTTCTTTTTGATATCCAGGTTATTAAACTTGAATATTCTACTAGAAGGATCATCATTTAATATGTTTCTCTACCTGTACTTCTGAAAATAGTCCTTCTGCCGATCAAGAATGCTTTTCTTAAACAGTCTGACAAATTCTAATTGTTTTGGTTCTTTTATATAATATTTAAATGGTATGTCCGTGCACTTCCTCTTTTAAACATTTAGCATGCCCTGTTATCAGTAACATTTCATTTTTCAGTATGATTTTTGAAGCTAAATGGATTACTCCATGTCTAATATAGGTAACATCCTGTGAAATGTCATTTGAATAATGTACTTAGAGATGTATGTCCGAAGCTGATAGTGTTAACAATGTACTAGTTACACAAAAAGCTTTGTCTTGCTCAGAAAAGTGTATATAGTACCTGGATTTTTTTCTTTTAAGAAAGAAAACTTAATATTCATTATAGAAGTGGGTTGATTTTTTTTTCATTAGTTGATTTCAGAATAAGCAGAGAACTTGATTAATGTTTCAGGGTTTTTACTTCACTTTTTCTAAGTAAAAAAATTCTCTTAATAACTGAAATGAGTTTTTTAATTTTTCCTTTCTTGATAATGGTGTTTGTTAACAGGAAGGTGGTTTGAAGTTGACATTTCAGAAGCAAGGGCATGCTCAGAAAAGACCGTTCGAGGGTGAAGACGGTGCCCTGGGGCAGCAGCAGTACCTGGCTCGGCTCCGGGATCTGCAGAGCGCATCAGAGACCAGCCTCGCCAGTTTCCCCAAATCCATGCCCGTGTCAGGTGACTATGACGGTAGTAACTGCCTTGGCATGAAATACTCCTGCTGTCATTCCCAAATTCTCTTTTACTTATTCCTGTTCATATATATATATATATATATATATATATATAATATAATTTTCGATATTTAGATCTTAATCAGTACCTGGTGGGGCTTTTAACGTGACATTTTAAAGCAGGGTGCAATTTTATTTTGGGGTCCTAAATATCTGGGTAGAAATACTCTGTCAAGTAGTTTTATGCAGATACAAGTTCAAAGAGCATATCAACATGAAAGCAGATTGTGAATGTAAAGGCGGACACCTAAATCACAAATTAGTGGTGATTAGTAGAGGAAGTTAAAATGAGAAGTTCTAGAAAGACTTTGGAGATAGTATAGTTCAGTCATCTACAGCATCCAGGAATTGTTATAACTAATCCCTGAAAGATAATCCTTCATTCTCATGGAATATTTGCAAGAAAAGATTGTTCTGACCTAAAACAGCCCTTTTTATTACTGGGCAGCTCTGATTATCACAAAATTCCTTCTTATTTGGAAGCAAATTTTACCTGCAGTTGGTTTTTCTTAATGACTGAAATTGTGTCTTTAAAGCCATCACAGATTCAGCCTATTCCCATGTCTACATGATAATCTTAACATTTTGAAAGCAACGATCATATCTCCTCCTTTTGGGACTGTATCTCTTCTAACATTTTGACACTTTGAATCAACAGTATTTATTAAATACCAAATTGGAGCCATGAGTTGTGTGCTCTATAGGCATTGAGGAATCGATAAGAAGCTTGTTTTGTTGATCTTGGTCTAATGTGCCTTAATTTGTCTGTGTCCCTTTTATAAACCGTAATATCAAAAGTTGAGAGTTTTACTCAGGATCAGCTGAATCTTTAAAAAGTGCAAGTTGATTAATGACTTGAATTTCCATCATACCTTCCATTTACATAAGGCTAAGGAATGTGTTTCAGTATTTACTAAATCTGGTTGCCATGTAGCATTTAGAAACATTTCAGAACTCCTGTTGTGCATGTGCACGGTGTGTGGAATTCCTAGGATTGGGGAACATAATGCTTTATTATAAGTGTTAAATTGGTAGTTATTCCCAATTGCTGCTACTGTGACTTTTTAATTATAAATTACAATTAGATTATAAATTAGTATCATCAGCATTACTTTGGTCTCTTACAGATTCATTAACCATTCTTTGTAATTCTCCAGTTACTGGACTTTCAGACATGTGTAGCTTTGCAGTTCAAATATGAATCAGCCATGCTTCTGTCACTGAAGTATAACTTCCCCAAACCATGCTTTTCATTGACAGTATTGTATTTAGGGAGCTCTGGTTTTTTTATAAGAAAATGGGAGGGGGCACGTCTGGGTGGTTCAGTCGGTTAAGCATCTGCCTTTGGCTCAGGTCATGATCTCTGGGATCAAGTCCCACATCAGGCTCCCTGCTCAGCGGGGAGCCTGCCTCTCCCTCTCCCCCTGCTCATATGCTTGAGTGCTCTCTCTCTCTCTCTCTCTCTCTCTCAAATAAATAAATAAAATCTTAAAAAAGGGGAGAGTGTAGGAGGATGGGGTAAATGGGTGATGGGCATTAAGGAGGGCATGTAATGTAATGAGCACTGGGTATTATATGCAACTGATAATCACTGAACTCTGCCTGTGAAACTAATACACTATATGTTAATGAATCGAAGGAAATAAAATTTTAAAAAAATAAGAAATACCACTGCTTGTACTCTGATAACTCCATTATAAAATGGGATTGACACTTCTATCATTTGAACATTTTATTGCTATTGCAGCTGAAGGTTGTATAGCCTTCACCTTTAAGTAACTCTTGGGTAAATAATATTATCTTTAATAGTACAAGCAGTAATTGTAACACAATCTGCAGTAATATAAGATATTTAAAAGCCTTAAACATTAACCAGTTAGAGTTATTATCTAAGCATTATAGTTCATCCATCTTAATTATTGCAAACGTGAAATCTAGATTTGTCTTCCAACACGACTCTTAGGAAACCTGTTAACAATTTTTTGCCTTACTTTTCTTGTCTGTGAAACGAGCAGTTGGGGGAGGAGAGAGGTAGCATTGCTGGGTGGGTTAAATAATATATGTAGAGCGGCTACTATGGAGCATGGCACTTAATTAGATGCTAAACCGATGTTAAAATTTAACCGATGTTAAAATCTAAAACCTCACAGGTTTTAGAATTAGATACTGAATAAATGCTATTATTATAGTTATTAATATCCCAAAGCCTAAGCCCTTTTTATGTTTATGTGGGTACCCTCTGAATTTTATCCAAAAGTTTCAAGTAAAGATACAAGTTGTGATGTAATTTAATTAATGAAGGGAATAGTAAAACAGCATAAATTACAGTAGGACAAAACTAAAGAACCCATTCCAGAAACTCCTAGAATAGTGAACAGAGGATGATAATAGAACCGCCAAACAACCTGGGGTTGAATTTTGTCATATACTGGCTGTGACATTGGGCCAGTAACTTAAAGCTTCTGATCTCATTTATAAAATAGGCTTAATAATACCTCTATGTTTTTGTTGTTTTGTTTTTGATGATTTAAGAAAACATTTGTTAAACCTAGCTCAGTGTATGGCACCTAGTAGGCATTCGGCAAAAAGAAACTTTTTTTTAATGTTTCTTTTTCTTTTTTTTTCTTTTAAGATTTTGACTTATCTATTTATTTGACACAGAGAGAAAGCAAGAGGGAACACAAGCAGGGGGAGTGGGAGAGGGAGAAGCAGGCCTCCCAGCCAAGCAGGGACCCCGATGTGGGGCTCGATCCCAGGACCCCGGGATCCTGACCTGAGCCGAAGGCAGCCGCTTAACGACTGAGCCACCCAAGCACCCCAAAAGAAGCTATTTTTAATATTGCTATAATTACATCTAAGATAAATGCAATACAAGCTTTATAGAATAGATAGGTTAAATTTTCCATTTTGGATTCTAGCTTAAAATAAATCAGTAATGGGGGCGCCTGGGTGGCTAAGTCATTAAGCGTCTGCCTTCAGCTCAGGTCATGATCCCAGGGTCCTGGGATTGAGCCCCACATGGGGCTCCCTGCTCAGTGGGAAGCCTGCTTCTCCCTCTCCCACTCCCTCTGCTTGTGTTCCCTCTCTCACTGTCTCTCTGTCAAATAAATAAATAAAATCTTAAAAAAGGAAAAGAAAGAAAGACAGACAATCACGATAGTATCTGACTGGCCAAATAGAATTATGTTTATGAAAGGCCAGATAGGGTATGTTTATAAATGTACACTTTGGTGTGTATACAATTGTTTTTCCAGAGATAATTATATTAAGTACTTTTTTATATACCATTGGAATAGCAGTAAAGGGAAAGTAAAAAGTAATGTAAGACACTGTCTGCCTTTCAGTTGCTTGGTAGACCAAGGCCTACATGTTAAAATATTAGACAAGTCATTAAAAAAACAAGATAATATGTTTTGCTACACAGCACATTATAGTTAAAAAATACGGGAGAAGAGGGAAGTCACTACTGTCTAGAAACTTAGGCAAAGTCCTCTGAAAGAGGTAGAATTGAACAGGATTTATAAGAGGAAGATCAGATAATGGTCTTTCTGGAAAGTGACATCCATGGGAAGGGGGAAAGGGGCAGGGAACAGCATGGACCAGAGACTTGATAGTAGACTTTGTGATAAGACTGACCTCGCTAGTGTGTAAATTCCTACTGGAGAGAGATTTGTATGAAAGCAGAGCCTGCTTAGAAAAGGTGAATCCAGATTATAGACAATGTGAAAACAGCTGGGACAGGGATTGGGGTTGGGGAAAGGGGCTGATGTAAGCCATTTCATTCATATTAGAATAAGAAACCATGAGAACTTCTTATAAAATAGAATGGTACTTCTAAAAAATGATACTTTGGGAAAGCTGGTTTATTATTATACCTAAAATGTACTACAGTGAAAGTATTTTCAAATCATATTTATAATATTTTGTTAATCTGGTTATAATGAAATTCACTTTGTAGATAATGAAAGCTTTTCTTTTTTTATAAAGTTATGTCACATTCCTAGGCAGAGGGTCATAGGGAAAGGGAGGAAAAAATGAAACAAGACGAAACCAGAGAGGGAGACAAACCATAAGAGACTGTTAATCTCAGGAAACAAACTGAGGGTTGCTGGAGGGGAGGGGGGTGGGGGGATGAGGTGCCTGGGTGATGGAGGGTGTGTGTTGTGGTGAGTGCTGTGTATTGTGGAAGACTGATGAATCACAGAACTGTACCCCTGAAACAAATAATACATTATATGTTAATAATAAAACAATTTTTTAAAGACAAAAATAAATAAAAATTAAGAAGTTATGTCACATTCCTTTTGTGCTTTTATATGCAAACATGGTTTTTAATCATTGTAACTAGCTATTCCTTACCATATGAATTAAGGTACCATTTTGAAACTGAGATGTGGTGAATATAAGTGGCCCCCATAAGGTTACATGACCAGCCAAAGGGCAACTCCTTATTCAGGTATATACTGGACTTGCTCTAAAAATTCTCCTTGAATGATTGAAAACATTTCTCACTATAAACTGTGAACTATTTAAAAAAAAAATCTCATCCTTAATATTTTCTTTTTTCTTAAGATTTATTTATTTTAGAGAGAGAGAGAGAGAGAGAGAGACAGCAGTGGGGAGGGGCAGAGGGAGAGGGAGAGATTGTCTTAAGCAGACTCCACTCTGAGCACAGAGTCCGACATGGGGCCCAGTCTCACCACCCTGAGATCACGACCTGACCCGAAACCAAGAGTCAGAGCTTAACCGTCTGTGCCACCCAGGCACCCCAATATTTTCTTTTAACAAGAGAGTTCTGGATTATGTACTTTTTGAGGACAGGAACTGCGTTTAACTCATCTTTGAACCATCATAATACCTCATAGCTACGTATAAGCTATTTGATAAATATTTATTCATTGGAAAAAATGGCTGAGTGCATGGAACTGTTTCATTCATACCTCTTACATACATTTTTATTGAGAGTCTACTGAAATGAGGAATGATAAAGGTCAGTTTGACTTGGCAACTAAAAAGTTAGTGCTGATCCTAAAATACCTTAAGAAGGTTGGCACGGGACCAGACTATAGGACATTGAGGAATACGTTGGTCGTAAAGAAGGAGGAACACAACAAACACCAACCTTTCAAAAGTTTCGAAAGTTATAAAAAGGCTGAAAGAGGCTTATTTTTTGTTTGAGTTAGGCCATGTTTTTAAGTTGAGGAGAAGACTCTAGAATAAGATATTTTGGCACAAGAAAGTAAAGATAGTTGAAAAAACAAGCTTTCAGAAAAGGTAGGAATTAATGGATTCAAAGAAGAAGGAAGGATTTGTCTTGTATATGAGAAAGACATGCTTCTTCCTCTAAAGGGGGAAGATAAGATGTGTGAATATCAGGGTAAATAACTTGAAGAGACCAGTCAAAAAGTTGCTTATAGTTCTCCACGTTTTTAAATGAGGAATGGGGGTGTTTTTAGCCCCCAAATTGCTGGATTTAGAGTATGTAAAATTAAGAACTAACACTTTCATATATTTAGAAAAATGACTACTTTTAATTTGCTTAAGATCTAGATTTTGATCACCATTTTGCATGTTTTTATTTCATTAGGTACTTCCATTCAGTCAACCCTTGGTGCCAATGGAGTTAGATTAGACAACCAGCCTGTAGTCAAAAAAAGGCGGGGAAGGAGGAAGAATGTAGAAGGTGTTGACATCCTCTTTTTTAACAGAAATAAACCACCTAACCATGTAAGTAAAATCTACTGATCCTTGAGTCCAAACTTCAGTCCTAGTAAATATGTATATTGCTGTTTTGCGAATGTCTTACAGAGTAAAAATATTAATTAGGAAATTAGGTTGTACTTCTGGATTATATCTCAGAGGAATCCAGCACTGACCAAGATTCATGAAAATTTTAAATTTGAAAAAGTTAGCAGAATTTTAAACAACTTTTTTCCTCTTCAAAAAGATTTGCTTCACTGGACCAAAAATCGAATGATAAAGCATAGAAATATAATTTTCACTTGGTTGTTTTTCTACAGGTTACTTTAGGTTTAACCACCTCACAGATTTCTACAGGGATAAATCCAGCACTGTCCTATACTCAACCTCAAGGAATTCCTGATACAGAAAGTCCAGTTCCGGTTATTAACCTCAAAGATGGGACAAGACTTGCAGGCGATGACGCGCCAAAGAGAAAGGATTTGGAAAAATGGCTTAAGGAGCACCCAGGTTATGTGGAAGATTTAGGAGCTTTTATTCCTGTAGGTGATGCCTTACAAATCTTAATATATTTTATTTATGTGGTTTTTCAAATCCATAATCATGAAGCATACATTTTTACCCACTTACGTAAATATGTGTTCTGCCCAAGAGTAAGGAAAATGAGCAGAAAAAAGTAATGACCCTTTTTCCCACGATACAACACAGTGCCATTTCCATTTTTCTATTCTGCATTTAATAATAAAAATCACCTCCAATATACAGAGTACTATGTTCGACCCAGTTTGTAAAGGTATAAAATTTCCTCAGGGAGTTTACTTTAAAATACTAACGATCATATTAAACATTTATTGAGACTTAGCACTTAACGTATGTTATCTCATATAACACTCCTGACATCTTTATCAGAATGGCATCATTGTAACTATTTTCTAGATAAATTAAAACACTGAAATTTGAAGTAAATAGTCCAGGGCACACAGTGTTAAGTCCAGTGCCCAAACTACTACTCCTAAGCTTTTCTTCAAGCTATTACAGTACAGTGTCATGGTCTGAAGACGCACATTGAGTTTACACTAATCAGAGTGAGAAGTGTTAAAGTTCATTTGCATTTTTTATCTCCTGAGATACCTTGTGCTCACTACCTTATAGGCATATGGCTTTCTTACTTACAGAAATCTGTTATTTCATTTTGCAATACTTTACTATCAGATGCTGATATACCAAATTTGCATCAGATCCCCCATACAGTGAAGGTGGCAGGCCTATTGTATCTGCCTTCACTCGGACGGAGAACCCAGCGAAGCTGTCTAGTACTCTGTGAGCTTCTGAAGGACTATGTCCTATTCACCTTTGTATCCCAGGACTTAGTACGTAATTCCTGATCTATAGAATGGTATCTAGCTCCCTGTAAATATTTACTGAGCCAATTATTAAAAACTGAAAGTCTTTTGAAGACTAAAAACTACTATATAAGGGTAAAGTTGTTATTTTATTAACAGAAAAAAAATACCTTGTTACTTTTTTGCAAAAAGGAACCACAAAATCTCCGCACTCCAGTCCCTACAGTGGTCTTTGTGTCTGTAATGTGTACTTCATCTAGAATTTTACATCGCTGTTACTGACACCAGGAAATAACCTGGTAGTCTAAAACAGACTGCCTTGGTCTTGGCTTTCAGATGCCTTTCATATCCCTAGTCTTCTCTAAGGATGCCACTAATTCTCAAATAAACTGTAATTACTCTTGATTTTTAAACCAAATAAAGCTTTTATAATTATGAGGGGAGGGGTTTTCACTAAATATGATGGGTAAGCATAGAACGAATACTGCAATTCCAACAATAATGAGAATCATTAGTTTAAACCTATAACTTAACATGTTAGAAAATAACATTTGTTTAGTCAGTAGATTCCTGTTGAGTAACTACTGTGTGCTAGTCCTCTTTTAAGGGATGGAGGATAAAACCATGAACAATATAAAGTTCTTGCCCTTGTGGCACTTCCACTGTAGTCTATAAGGGATTCTCCTGTCTTTTTCTCATCACTGCAAAAGAATCTTTATTAATTTTTTAAACTTACAAGCCATTCATCATTTTCACCACAAATACTAACTTTTTATCATAATTTTTAGGCAACATTATATAATATTAAGATTTTAAAACAGCATTTGTTGTGATAAAGAATACAAAATAATAGTTTGATTTCTGAAGGATACTTTTTTTAAAACAGCATTTGTCGTGATAATACGAGATAATAATTAGTTTTGGTTTCAGAAGGATATTTCATGTTACTGATTTCTTAGCTCTCACACACTATTGGGGCATCTCTCTAGCTAAATAATTATAACATGATATAGATCTATAATAACAGGGGTATGTGTAGGGTGCCATGGAAACAGATAAAAGAATAATGAACCACTCTGCCTAGGCCAAGTATCTGGGGAAATATGGAAGGAAAATAGAGACGACATGTATGACCGGTGGATGATAAAGAATAAATAGGCATTTGACCAGGTTACCACGAGGGAGGCTAGGCTAAGCTCTGTAAAACAAGTATGAAGAGTTAAAAAGGATGGGACTTGAAGGCATGTGCATAAAACAGCGGTCAGGTCGATATTGTAGGGTATGTGAGGGAATGAGTGGAGTAATAGTAACTGGATAGAAGAGGTGAATTTAGGTCCAGGCTGTGAAAGGATGGGTCTGCCAGGCTGAAGAGTTTGAGCATTGGCCCGAAATAGCTACAAACATCAAGCCCTGCTTTGTTAAATCGTAGAGGTAAGCAGTATAGTTTGATGGAAAGAGTTTCATTGCCAGATCCTACCACTTGCTGGTTGCATGACCTTGAGGAAGGTAACCTCTCCAAGCCTTGGTTCCCATTCGTAAAATATAAGAATAATATCTTTTAATATCATGATGATTACTTGAGGAGAGATAAGAACGACTGTTAGTGAGATGAAGAGAAGAGGAAAGCCACAACTGGCACAAACATAGGTTCTGTCAGCGCAGAACAAAAATCTGATGTTTCAGATGAAATTTATCAGGAAAAAAAGTAAAGAATTGTACAATTTAGAGGAGGCTGCTCCAGCATTGTCAGTAACTCCTTCAAACGACGCTAGGAACATGTGATCTGTCAGAGCTTAAGGAAAGATCTCATTTCAGGATGCACACAGAATGATAGTGTTTTGTTCATATGATGGCCTTGAGTATTTGTTTAGATACATAATTTGAGGAAAAGATTTACATAATATTTCTTAAAGTCATATTTAATATTTTTATTCGATGACCCTTGAACAACACTTGAGTTTGAACTGTGTGGGTCCACTTACACGTGGATTTTTTATAGTACAGTACTGAAAATGTATTTTCTCTTCATTATGATTTTCTTAATAACATTTTCTTTTCTTGAGCCTACTTTGTTGTAAGAATACAGGATATGATATAAATATAACATGCTAAATATGTGTTAATCAACTGTTTATATTATCAGAAAGGCTTCTGGTCAACAGTAGGCTATTACCAGTTAAGTTTTGGGGGAATCAAGAGTTGTATGTGGATTTTCGAGTATGCACGGCAGCACCCCTGATCCCCATGTTGTTCAAGGGTCAACGGTATTAAATATAAAAATATTTAAAGTATTTTTAAAGTGCAACGAAGGGGTAAATTCTTTAATATTATTTATGTATATATATAACATATATAAACTGAAGGTAAAATATATGTATCTTCAGTATATAATAGTACTGTATATATGTATCTTCAGTATTACAGAATTAAATTACTTGGATCAGCTCTTTTGTACTATTTGCACAAGTAAAGATTTTGAAGCTGTCTCTTCGGTTATATGTGGTATGTTTTAGAGAGTGCAGCTCCATGAAGGGAGGCCCAAACAAAAAAGGCATCGCTGCAGAAACCCTAATAAACTCGATGTTAATAGTCTTACTGGAGAAGAACGTGTTCAGCTAATTAACAGAAGAAATGCCAGGAAGGTATGTATATATTTATTGTTAATCATTTATATTTAGGAGATCTTTAGAATACTACTTCATTATGCCATGTTTTCTAACAGACCTGGAAATGGGTTAAAACTAGCAGATTTGTGAGAAAAGACATGGACTATAATTTTATGCAATCTAATTTCAATTCCCACATGTTTGGCTAAGCCATGGAATAAAGTAAGTCACTTGACACATCAGCATGTAAGCAGTGTGACCCTGCACAAGGGCCCTACATCCAAAGCAACAGTTCTCAGCATGGGGCAGTTTTGTCCTGCAGGGACATTTGGCAATGTCTATAGACATTTTTGGTAGCCCCAACTTGGGAGGTGGGGAGGTAGGTGTTGGGGAGGTGGCAGGCAGGGGAAGGATGCTGTTGGCATCTAGCAGGTAGAGGCCAGGATGCTGCTAAACATTTTGCAGTACATAGGACAGTCCCTCACAACGCCCCTCCAGAATGCCCATGCTGCAGAGGGTGAGAAACTGATGAGAGAGCCACCATTCTCATCAGGCCGTCATAGATTTACATTTTTATCACTATAATTTCCAGTCAGATGGCCATAAAGTATCTTGTTCCTTTAAACTTAACATAATTTTCTGACAGATGAAAATAAAATGTCTTAAACAAAGGTAGCTTATAGAATAAGGTCACTGCTGTGTTTATCTTACAGCTTTTTTGACTGATGAATGGTAAGAGTCTGGTTTTTCCAAATTCTATTTCTAAACCAAATGTGGCTCAACATTTATTTCCCCAAATTGTTTTTGTTTATGGATTGGTAGATGTCTCCGAAAGTAAATGATAGAACACTTACGGCACCCTTTTGTAGGCTTATAGCTCTGATATTTTTATTCTGTTTTTTATGCAGATAAGCATGCAACAAAATAAAAAAGAAAAAGATGGCCTCAGAGTAAGAACAGCAAATTTCTCTCACAAATCAAATTACCCTAACACTTGTTTTAATATTGTTATGTGCACCAGCTCATTAAAATTAATACTGATTTTTCCCCAATTTTATAGATTTATTCAGCTTTTGTTAGTACTTTAAAATGATGTCACAGGGAGATTAGGGGGAAGAACAAGATAACATTTTAGTAGCATTTTACTTAATTTTGTACTTATATAGATGGTGCTAAAAATCTTTGCACTTCATCTTACAACAAAAGTTAGCATTACTAGATAGGAATAAATTAGTCTTAGCCAGTTTTAAGGAAATGGAACAATTTTGTAATTTTACTTATTAGATATTAAACACTCCTAATTTTATCTTTAAATGTTATAACCTGACAAGGGGCCTGTTCATTTCCCTTAATTTGTATTGTTTATTGTTCTGAGTCTCTAGCTCATAGACTTAAGGATTGAAAAGAATCTACCTGCTGAATCCCCATAAACCACCCAGAGGGCCTCCGTTTAAATTGGACCTTAATAAAGGGGGTAACAAAAAGGAGAAGGCAACAGAAACCACAGAGACTAAGTAAAGACTATAGAAAACACTAGAAAAGCATACTTACAGGTATTCTAACTTGTAGGTAGCATAACCGTATTAAAACCCTGTCTGTATTCTATCAAGAGATTGTATATATTTAGAGAGGTATGGAAAGAGGAATTATCTTTAGACTCCAAAGGAACATTAAGTTGGTAGATCCAAAACATTTAAGTGTCAAAATATTTTGTTTTAATTTCCTACTAATTATCATATGTAGTTTTTAAATTTTTTCACATTGTGATGAGTTGGTTATATCACTGTTCACATTCAAGAGATGTATATATTTTTATCCTTAAGGGTTTTAATTTATGTAATAGGCAAGAGCATGAGTTTGTGAGACCTGAGTTTGAAAGCTGGCCCTAATGCTTCCTAGCTGACCCTAGGCAACTTCTGTAACTTCTCTGAGGTTTAATTCCTACATTTGAAAAACAGAAATAATACTGTCTCAAAGGATATAGTGAGAACTAAAATAAATGTATATACTTAAAGTCCTTAGCATGATACTTGGCATATAATAATAAGAAGAAGAACTTATTATTTGTTATGCACCAGACGCTGTGCTAAGGCACTTGAATTGTTTCATTTTTATCCTCATAAAACCCTATGAGGGAAGTGTTATTCTAATCCCCTTTATATAGATCAGAAAATTGAGGCTCAAAGAGATTTACTGATTTGCCCCAGTTCAAATAGCTGGTAAGTCTGACTCCAGAGAGTAACGCTCTTAACTAGGCTAGATTGTCTATCCAGCATAGCAAGGACACAGTAAACGGTAGTTATTCATTTTACTATTTTAGTCACTTAAAGCATTTGAAATTTACATTACCACATGTCTGTATGGTATATTAGCAGTGCTTTTGGCTTGTGGTAGTCCTTTTTAATATAGTAGAGATCGTCAAAGGTAATTCAAGAAACACATGTGTCTTAAGCTCTGTATAGCACGGAATAAAAGCAAGAAATGTCTTCATATTTAATAGTGTTTTTAAGTATCTAACAATCTTTTTCATTTACAGGTTGGAGGTGCATTTGCTCCTCCTTTGAAAGATTTATGTAGATTCCTGAAAGAAAATTCAGAATATGGAGTAGCTCCTGAATGGGGAGATGTTGTTAAGCAGTCTGTGAGTAATTTCATAAATACTAAGATACATATCATCTCAAAAATTAGATGCCATTTAGTCAGACTTAGAAAGACAACTACTATATGATTCCACTCATAAGTGGAATCTAAAACCAAAACCAAAACAAACAAAAAGCAGACTCAGATCTATAAATATGGAGAATAAACTGATGGTTGCCAGAGGGGAGGTAGGTGAGGAGAGGGGCAACATGGATGAAGGGGGAAAGGGAGGTACAGGCTTCCAGTTACAGAATGAATAAGTCATGGGAATAAAAGGCAGAGCATAAGGAATATAGGCAGTGATACTGACTAGCGATGTAATGGAACAGATGGTAGCTACGCTTGTGGTGAATGCAGCATAATGTATAAACCTGTCAAATCACTAAGTTGTACACCTGAAGCTAATATAACATTGGGTGTCAACTATACTCAAATTAAAAAGGAAATTAGCTGCCATTTAACTATATCAGAGATGAAATTTTAAGTTAAGATTAACAGTATTGTGTGAACAGTCGCCAGTGTTTAGTTCACAGTTTTTATTTTGCAGTACATGTTACAAATTTCTCAGATGTTTGCTGAGTTAGAATACTGAATCAATATATACTGATCTGTTTTTATTTTAACCTCTAAGATAACTATTTGAGCAAGGCTACAAAGATTAACCAAAGATGTGGGGAAAGAAATATATAAGGATATTCATCATAGTATAGTAGTAAAAAATTGGGAATATATTAATGGTCCATCCATATATTGGAAAACTGTGCAACTGTGCAAAAATTATATCTTAGAAGAACATCTAATGACAAGGGAGGAAAAGGTCACAGTATGTTAAATGGAGTAGTAATTAAGCTCTTGGAAAAGCAGAGCATAACCATGTGGTAAATGCTGAATAAAGAATAGCTATTATTTCTACAAGTGTCCAAATGAAAAGGGCAGGCTATAAAACTATGTTCATTATGATTCTATTTATTTTAGAAACAGAAGTGGGGAGAATTGTAGAATCTGTATATAAGCATAAGTGAAAAATGAAATACACATTCTAAAATGTTAGCAGTGTTCTCTCTGAATGGTAAAATTATGGATGATTTTTTTTTCCTTCTATTTTTTTGTTGTCTTGTTTTCTGGAGTGAACCCTAATGCTTTTGTAAAGAAAACAAGTAAGTTGATCAATTCAAAACAAAATTTTAAAATGGTACCGTGAGTCTTTGAAACTGCCGTCTAGGGGCACCTGGCTGGCTCAGTCAGTAGATGATGCGACTCTTAACCTCAGGGTCGTGAGTTCAAGCCAAACGTTGGGCGTGGAGCCTACTTTAAAAAAAAAAAAGGGGGTGTTGAAACTGCTGTCTAGAGCGGTCACAGACGGTAGCCACTAGGCGCATGTGGCTGTTGAGCATTTGAGTTCAGCTGACACACAGTGTTACATTAGTTTCAGGTGTACAGCACAGTGATTGGACAAGTCTGTACTTTATGCTGTGCTCAGCACAAGGGCAGCCACCACCTGTCACCATACAGCACTATGACAACATCACTGACTATATTCCCTCCGCTCTGCTTTTTATTCCCGTGACTTGGGGCACCTGAGTGGCTCAGTCAGTTAAGCGTCCAACTCTTGATTTTGGGTCAGGTCATGATTCCAGGTCATGAGATCAAGCCCCGCTTCAGGCTCTGCACTGGGTGTGGAGCCTGCTTAAGATTCTCCCTCTCCCTCTGCCCCTCCCCCCCATTAATTAATTAATTATAAAAATATTCCCATGACCTTATTCATTCCATAACTGGAGCCTGTGTCTCCCCTTCACCCATTTTGCCCATCCTCCCACCCTGGTTTGGGATTTTGAAGACTAAGTTTGGAAAAAAATAAGAAATATATCTTTATTTTCATAGATTACATATTAAAATGGTAATATTTTGGTTAAATTATGTTAGACTGTATTACTAAAGTTAATGTCACCTGTTTCTATTTTACCTTTTTTAATGTAGCTGCTAGGAAATTTAAAATTACATATGTGGCTTACATTATATTTCTGCTGGACAGTGCTGGTCTAGAGGTTCTACACTCCTACCACCTTTAGGAGTTCTGAGCCCAGAAAGTCACGGGAGAATCACTTGAATATCTTTTTCAGCATGGCTCTATCTCCCTCCCTTATTCCCGAAGTGACGAAGGTTCACATGAAACATCTCATTGTAATCTGAACCTCTCACTGACTTTCTCTGTCCTTTCCTTATCATTCTTCTAGCTTGGAAGAGGGGCACTCCTCTCATCTTGTAGAGTAATTGATGGTGTGAAACATGTAAGGGTGTGGAAGTAACCCTTATGAGAAAGTGGCTTTGGACCTCCTGTTTTCTAGAACTCGTCTACAAACGTGTGCCTCACAGTGTGGAAGGAAGCTAGAGGCCCCTTCCTGCTTTCTTACCCTCTGAAAACATGAGCAGTGGACGAACTCTTTCCCACCACTACTTATAATATGGAATGAGGCTCTCTCTTTCATACTTGATTATGTTCTAGCAACACAGACTCAGTTTATGAATAATTACCGATTTTAATGTGATAGCTATTGATTTTATTCTAATGTAGCTATTGTTGCTGATTTTTTTTTTCAGGGATTTCTTCCAGAGAGTATGTATGAGCGTATTCTCACTGGTCCTGTTGTGAGAGAGGAGGTCAGCAGGCGGGGGCGACGGCCTAAAAGTGGAATTGCCAAGGCCACGGCAACGGCGGCGGCAGCAACTGCCACCAGCGTGTCAGGCAGTCCTTTGTTAGCCAACGGGTTACTTCCAGGTGTGGATCTCACGACCCTTCAGGCCTTACAACAAAATCTACAAAACTTGCAGTCCCTGCAAGTAACCGCAGGGCTGATGGGAATGCCTGCCGGCCTTTCTTCTGGAGGAGAAGCTAAAAACGTGGCCGCCATGTTCCCCATGCTGCTGTCAGGAATGACTGGCCTACCAAATCTGCTGGGCATGGGAGGACTCCTGACAAAGCCTACCGAATCTGCAACCGAAGAGAAAAAGGGAAATGACTCGAAGGAGCTAGAAGGAAAAAAAGAAAGGACAGAGAGTCAAAATTCAGAGAACGGGGGAGAAAACTCCGTGTCGAGTTCTCCTTCCACGTCCTCTACTGCTGCATTAAGTACAGCGGCAGCTGCCAGCCCATTAGCTCTTAACCCACTACTGCTCTCTAATATACTCTATCCAGGGATGCTGCTCACTCCAGGCCTTAATCTCCATATGCCAACTTTGTCCCAGTCCAATACTTTCGACGTACAGAAAAACAAAAACAGTGACTTAGGCTCGTCTAAGTCCCAGGAAGTAAAGGAGGAAGATTCCAGAGTTAGAGATCAGGAAGACAAAGGGGGAACTGAAACAAGTCCTCTCAATGAGAACAGCACAGATGAGGGTTCAGAGAAAGCCGATGCTTCGTCTGGATCTGACAGTACGTCGTCGTCGTCTGAGGATTCAGATTCTAGTAACGAAGACTGACTCCCAGACTGCACTTAAATTATGAACTGATTTTGGATTTTTTTTCTTTAATTATGAATTGTAAATACCCCAGTGTTGAGTGCATCAATAACTTACTGACCGAACATTTCAGTTATTTGTTTAGAAGTGCAAACTGCTTTCAGAGACGTTTTGCATGTAATATTTCTTAAGATCCATAAGTTTCTGAACTCGTATGTACTATCAAATACATAAAGGTGTAAAATTACAACAAAAAGGCATTATAATTTTGTTGGGGGTTAATTTTATGAAAATTATGCTCAATAAGAGTTGTATATTTAATATATTTGCAGTGAACACAGAATACTTTATGCATATTACTGATTTAATTTGAATATAGTTTTACAGCCTCCTTGACACCTATAATTTACAGATCAAAACTCAGCAATAATTTGGGCAGCTAATGAATGTCATGAAAGCTGTAGAATCTACATCACCATCCATTGCTTTAATTACATGAAAATGCTCTAGTGTCGTGATGCACTGCTGACGTTTCCAATTCAGGTACAAGTGTGTTTTAAAGAAGAAATAAGTTTCCCAATCAGCCAATTTAACTGGCTACCTGTTACCTCAGCTGAGTTAGTTTAGGAAGTTTACATTCGTTTCTAATTCTATACTTGTTTTCAGGGGTTTTTTAAACACATCCTATATATCATGTTAATCTGGCAAGAAATATGACTTGCTTTTTGCTGAGCTTAACTCTGATATCAGTAAAATTAAGTCATAAAAGAATCCTGTGTCATGGGACTTTGGCACCCTATAGACATACTTAGTTTTACTTTTTCAAAGTTTGGCCTCCTTTAAGAAATCATTATGTCTCTGATGAGTAATGTCTGTTTCCAGGGTTCAGAAAAGGCAAACTCATGAAATACCACTGAGAAGAACTTTCCACACAGCATACTTCATGTAAAAGAAATCGTTTGTTTGTTTTATTTGTGTAGATTTCTATTTGTGTTTTATGTCATGGAAATATTCCAACATTAACAGATCATAGTGATAAAGTAATATGCAGAATAGTCTAAATTCATTTTTTTTTTTTTTTTTTTTTTTAGTTTCTAGGTATAAGCAGACTAAATGTTGCCCAGAATCAGTGTTGGGTTATCAGTTTATATTAAATATACTGAGTTGGCCCATTTTGAATATGCACTTTGAATGATCTCAAAAAAATATTTACAAGTTAAACCTGTAAACCACAAAAACGAAGCCCAAGGCTTCTGATCAATTTCTTAGAACCCTTTATCATGTAAAATTTGTCTGATATTTGATTTGTGATACAGTTTCTCCTGCTAAAGCTGCTATTACTTCTGACAAGATGGAGAGGTCCAGGATCACTGTCATGTACATTTAAAACAATTAGAACTGAATTGGATATAAAATACCATTTACATCCTAAGGAGAGAAAGATGTTAGCATTTTTCTGGTACTTGAATAAATCAGTGATAAAGTTCGTGACAGGCTAAATTTAGGGGGGGAAGTACCCCAGTTCTCTCCCACAGAAAAAAAATAACTTTCTGTGCGTTTTGATAGAACTCTGTTGTTTTGTCATGAATCCAATTATATTGGATTTTCCCAGACCTTTACCAGTAAATTATGTTTCTGTATGTAAGATAACTAATCCCTCATTAGAGAGACAGTGTTACATGTATTTACAAAATCATATATGTTCCATCGAGATTGTATTGATTTTTGTATTTTTCCCAAAATAGTACTTTGAATTGATAGTTCTTTATGCAATGTCTTAGCAATAGTCACTATAATGCCCATCCAGGAGAAGTGGGTAGTAATTCTTCATCATGGAAATGATATATTACATATTTAGTATCTTCCCTTGGCAGTATTGCACTTTTGTTGAACTAGAATACACCTATGAGATAGCCAAAGTTTTTCAAACACAGTTAACTTAGTTTGCCGTTGGGGTATTTCAACACCATCCATATCTCCCTCTCTCCCTCTAGTTCTACCCACATAATCTTCATTCCTTTCTTTCCCCAATTAAAAAAAAAAAAAAGGCGGGGGGGAAGTCCTAGATCTTGTCACTAAAAATCTAATTTATATCAAATTTATGAGATAAAGTATTTTCCTAATTATGATCAGATGAATTTGGTTAACATCTTAGTGATTCTCTTTCTATGTAATAAGGCAATTGCAGTTTTCAAAGCATTAAGGCTAATACTGTAACATTAAACTTTCTCTTGGGTTTCAAGACACTTCTATTTAGTATTGATTGGGGAAAAGTCGTCCAGCTGTCAGCTTAAAAAAATGCAAATATGGTTGTGTAAAGTTAAGGGTTATAAGGAAAAAAAAAATCAGTAGAATTACATAATACTAAAGTTGCAGTTGAAAGGATATCCAAGTATGTGTTGGTAGTTACTAAAAGAATTATAGCTGTTATTGCCTTGTATTTATAGCCCTTGTTTCAGGTTTCATGATTCAAGTCTTAGTCCAATTTTTCTTTTGGACATTTGCAATATTTACCAGTTGTGTTTTGTGTAGTCTGAATTTGCTTTCTGTAGTTGAGCAAACGTCTTAAAAAGTCATTTGTAATTTATTAAATTACTTTCTATGATGTTCTATAGAGCAAATGGAAGTTTAATTATTTTTTATTAAACATATTCTTTGACTACCCATGATGTCAGCGTCTGTACATGACAATACTCCTTTTTTTAATTGACTTTTATCTATAATTTATCTTATTCCAGTTGTGAAAGAAACCCTAGTCCTAAATCTCTAAAAGGAAAGTATACCTTGGAAGAATTTTTAAAAGACAGAAGTTGGCTGTAATTATATCCACAGTATCAGTATATCCTTAAGTTTTCTTCCCCTGAACCTTAAAAATGTCCAGAAAGACTCAGAGATGTACCTAACCTCATAAAGGAGTACATTTTGGATATCTGTAATTATTTTTCCCCTTGGTCTTAAGAGTCTTTCCTAATTCATCACTGTTGTTTTTAGTGTTTTTGTAAACATGAAAGAAATTTAGTTTTCCCCTAAATAGAAAAGTAGAACAGAAGAGTCTCGGCATACACTCATTTAACTCAGAACCCATTTACCTACACTTTTGTGCTTAGAAAACCTTTTTTTTTCTTTTTTGTACAATGTAGCATGTAAACACAAGCCAACTACTTTGTCTAGTGCTCACCCAGAGGAACAGTATCTGTACCAGTGCTAGAGGAAGATTTGGCTATGTTAGATGTTTCTGAAAGAAGATAGACTATGTACAAAACAATGGGTTCTGTATTTTGTGAGCTATAGGAGGGAGAGTGATTTTTCACTATGAGTAATGTTCATCTTCTACAACAAATTTAGAACTTAATCTCCACGTAAATACAACTCCAGTACATAAGCTGTTTATTTTAAAATGCAGAAAAGCACAAAGAATAAAAATACTTAAATCATCATAAACCCACCCTGAGATAAAATCCTGTTCATATAGATACCCAGTGTTTTTATATGTATGTTATATACATGAAGTGGGTTGAATCGTGTCATCCACAAATTTATGTCAACCCAGAACCTCAGAATGTGACCTTATTTGGAAATAGGGTCCTGGCAGTTGTAATTAGTTAAGACGCAGTTATACTAGGTGAGGGTGGGCCCTAAATCCAATGACTGGTTCCTGATAAGAAGAGGAGAGGACACACAGACGAAGGGAAGAAGTTCGTGAGCCAACAAGGGGAGATTGGAGTGACATAGATGCCCCCTAGGAACAGGAAGGATAGTCAGCAACCACCAGAAGCTAAGAGAGCCGCCTGGAACAGATTCTCCTTCAGAGCCTCCAGAAGGAAGCAACCTGGCCAACACCTGGATTTTGGACTTCTGGCCTGAACTGTGGGAGAATAAATTTCTGTTGTTTTAAGCCACACCGTTTGTGATAATTTGTTATGGTAGCCCTAGGAAACTTACACATTTTCATATTAAAGCAGTATTATATGGGACATAATATTTACTGTTCTGCCTTTAATATACTGACCTATGTCAATAAGTACCCTGCGTCGTGATGTTTAATACATAGTATTGTCTCATACAGATGTAATTTATTTAACCACGTACTTAAAAATGGACATTTGAGTTTAAATATGTATCTTTTGCACCCATCCCGAGGACTTCCTTAATCCCTAGAAGTGAAACGACTTCCTCTGTTTTTAAGGATTTTGTTTTGTGTTGCCAAGTTTACAACAATGCCATGAGTAGCAATTTATACTACCCCAGCAGCATTTTGTGCATGTTCACCCCAAAATCTTACCAATACTGTGTATTGCCTTTTGAAGTAATCTTTGCCAAATGGGCTAACGTACCATCTTGATGAATTTTTAAATTATTCTTCCTTTTTCTTACTAAAAAAATAAGACATACGTATTCTAGAAAATTGAGAGGCGGGGTGGGGGGTTGAGGAGGAGGAGTTGGGGAAGCATAAAGAACACCAGAACTCCCATAATGTTGAATGCTCAGAGATTTGGGTCATTTTTCTTTGCATATACATATTATATATTATTTTGATAAGAATGGAGTTATACTGTACATACCATTTTGTAACTTCTCTCACTTATTATATCATGATAATATTCCCATGTCATTAAAGAATCTTCCACAGCATTTTTAAGGACTTTCTCATTCCACTATATAGACGCAACATAATTTATTTAATGCCCAGTTATTGAACACTTAGATATTTTTCAGTTTTGGGCTAAACAATGATATGTTTGTAGTTAAGTCTCTTCATACACTTGGGATTTTTTCATTAAAATAAATACCTAGGCATGAGATAGTTACGTTTGAATTTTAAGACCAGTTGGATTGTACTGTTTTCTACCCCAATAGCAGAGCATAAAACTACTTCCTTCCTCGTGTCTCTTTTGCACCCCTGGGCATTAGAATATTTTTTAATCTTTGTCAATTTGATAGACAAAAAAATAGATTCTTGTTTTAGTTTACATTTCTTTGACTATTAGTAATATAAAGTCTTTCATATCTCTTCCTAAGGCCATTTGTATCCTGTGTATTAACTGTTTATGTTCTCTGTGCAATATCTGTTATATAAGAGGTAAATATTTTTCCCAATTTGCCTGTGAATCTTGCTTTTTTTTAATGCGCAAGTTTTACATTTTTATGTGGTCATTTTGATATTCCATTTATTCACATTTAAGTTTTCGATGTTTTTCCAGAGAAAAATCTTTTCACCCCCAAATTCTATACATGTTTACTTTTTTTTAATATTTAGTGCCTTTGTTGACTTAGAATTTATTTTGGTAACATACATATGGTATAAGATAAGAATCCTAATTTGAATTTTTTTAATAATTATGCAGTATCCCAGCATTATTTTGTATATAATGTCTCCACTGATTTGACATGCCTTCATTGATCATAATTAAATAATTCATGTATGTATATGTGAATTATTTAGATATATATGAATTTAGATCATATCTATCATAAATATGCATGATGTATCTATGATATATCATGTAAACAGTAAACATAAGAAAACTGGAGTGGCTATACTAATAAAAGATTAACTTTAAAACAAACAAATGTTGCTAGAAATTAATGAGAACATTTTATAATGTTATAAGGGTCATTCTATCAGGAAAATACAACACTTACATAGGTACCTAACAACAGAGCGACAAAATACACGCAGCAAAAACTAACAAAATTGAAAGGAAAAATATACAACTCAATGATAATGCTTGGAGACTTCAATATCTAACTTTCAGTAATGGATACAACAAGTAGGCAAATGGTCAAAAAGAAAACAGAAGCCCAAACAACACTATAAACCAACTGGACCGAAGAAGCATTTGTTGAACACACCACCAAATAGTAGCAAAAAAAAAAAATTATTCTAAGGCACGCAAGACCATTCTCCAGGATAGACCATGAAACAAGTCTCAGATTTTAACCATACTAAGTATGTTTTCCAGCCACAGTGGAATGAAATTTGAAATCAGTTACAAAGCATGGATATTCACAAATATGTGGAAATTAACCCACTCATAAATAACCAATGAGTCCTAGAAATCTCAATCTCAAAGGAAGTTAGAAAATAATTTGAGATGAATGAAAGCAAATACACAACATGCCAAAACAAGACAGTGCATTAAAGGAAATTCATGTGTAAACATCTACATTAAGAAAAAAAAAGCCTCAAATCAATGTAACTTTCTTCTTTAAGAAACTAGAAAAAGACCGAATTAAACCCAAAGCAAGAAGTCAGGAAATTAAGATTTGACCCTACTTAGAAAGTAGAGAAACCTACTTAGAAAGTAGAGAAAATTGGGGCGCCTGGGTGGCTCAGTCATTAAGCGTCTGCCTTTAGCTCAGGTCATGATCCCAGGGTCCTGGGATCAAGCCCTGCATCGGGCTCCCTGCTCCGTGGGACGCCTGCTTCCCCCTCTTCCACTCCCCCTGCTTGTGTTCCTCTCTCACTGCCTCTCTCTCTCTCAAATAAATAAATAAAATCTTTAAAAAAAATTATAAAACCAAAAGGTAGGTCTTTTAAAAAAACAACAAAATTGACAAACTTTCAGCTAGACTGCTCAGTAAAAAAAAAAAGCTTCAAATTACTAGAATCAAAAATGAAAGGGGACATACTTACAGAAATAAAAAGGATCATAGGGAACCTTATGAATAATTGTATGGCAATAAATTAGATAAAACTAGATGAAATAGCAAATTCCAAGGCACAAACTAGTGAAACTGAATCAAGAAAAAATAGAGATTATAACAAAATAATATAATAAAGTTATGAGATTAAATTACTAAAAGCAACGAAAAACATGATAAAATCCCTGGATGAGGTGCCTTTACTGAGAGGAGAAGAAAAAACACACTCTTCCAAAAATGAAAGAGGAAATATTCCCCAATTTGTTTTATGAGGCCCGTATTATCCTAATACCAAACCCAAAGACACCACAGGGAAACTGCCAATTGATAGCCCTTATGACTATAGAATGCAAAAGTTTTCAACAAATGACTAGCAAACTGAATCCAGCAACATGTGGAAAGTATTATACACCCTGACCAAGTTGGATTTATCCCAGGATTGCAAAATTGCTTCAACAAACAACTGATGTACTATTAACAGAAAAAGGGTGCGGGGGAACCACATAATTATCTCAATAGATGCAGAAAAAAAACATTTCACAGGGAAGTGGGTAGGGGGATGGGGTAAATGGGAGATGGTCATTACAGAGGGCACTGGGTGTGATATGCAAGTGATGAACCACCAAATTCTACCTCTGGAACTAATAATACACTATATGTTAAGTAACATGAATTTAAATAAAACCTAAAAAAAGTTATTGATAAAAAAAATTTCATGAGATTCAATACCCTTTCATGATTTAAAAACAAACAAAAAGTGTAGTAGACATAGAAGAGAACTTCCTCAATCTGATAAAGGGCATCTATAAAATACCCATAACTAACATCATATTTAATAAAAACTGAATTTTTTTTAAGAGAGAGAGAGTGAATGAAGGGGAGGGGCAAAGGAGAGGGAGAGAGAGAATCTCAAGGAGATACCACTCGCAGAGCCTAACGCAGGGCTTGATCTCACAACCCTGAGATCATGACCTGAGCCAAAATCAAGAGTCAGTCGCTTAACCTACTGAACCAGCCAGGCGCCCTAATACTGAATATCTTCTAAGTCAAGACAAGACCAGAGTGTCCACTCCTGGCACTTTCCTCGAACATTGTTCTGGAGGTTCTATTCAGGGCAATGAGGCAAGAAAAGGAGAAAAAGTCATCCAGACTGGGAAGCAAGAAGTAAAACTGTCTATTTGCAGATGACATGGTCTTGTAAATAGAAAATCCTAAGAAATTCACTAAAAAACAAAAACAACTATTAGAACGAATAAACAATTTCAGCAAGGCTGCAGGATACAAGTTCAATATAGAAAAATCAATTGGATTTCTGTACATGTGCAAAAATAATTGGTCAATGAAATTAAGAAAACAAATTTATGATAGCATCAAAAATAAAATACATAGAAATAAATTTAACAAAAGAAGCGCAAAACCTGTACACTGAAAACTGCAAAACCTCGTTGAAAGAAATTAAAGAGGACCAAAATAAATGACAAGAATCCCCAAACTAATCTGCAGATTCTGTGCAGCACCTATCAAAACCCCAGCTGGCTTCTTTGCAGAAATTGACAACTGGATCCCAAAATTCATCTAGAAATGCAAGGACTCAGGGGCGCCGGGGTGGCACAGTCGCTTAATCGTCTGCCTTGGGCTCAGGTCATGATCCCGGGGTCCTGGGATCGAGGCCCGCATCGGACTCCCTGCTCCACGGGAAGCCTGCTTTTCCCTCACCCACTCCCCCTGCTTGTGTTTCCTCTCTTGCTGTGTATCTCTCTGTCAAATAAATAAATAAAATCTTTAAAAAAACAAAAAAATTAATAAAAATTTTTTAAAAGAAATACAAGGACTCAGAATAGGCAAAACGATTTTTTTAAGATTTTTATTTATTTATTTGAGAGAGAGAGCACAAGCAGGGGGAGGGGCAGAGGGAGAAGGACAAGCAGACACCCTGCTGAGGAGGGAGCCTGCTCGGGGCTTGATTCTGGGACCCCGGGATCATGACCTGAGCCAAAGGCAGACGTTTAACCAGTTGAGCCACCCAGGAGCCCCAAAATGATTCTTTTTTAAGAACAAAGTTGGAGGACTCATATTTCCTAATTTCAAAACTTCAAGACAGTATGGTATCGAAGTTGGAATAGGTATAGGGATCAAGGGAACAGAAATGAGAATTTAGAAATAAACCCTTAAGGTCAGCTATTTTTTCAAAAGGGTGCTAAGACAATTCAATGGGGGAAAGGATATTCCAAACAACTATATCTCTATATACAAAAGAATAAAGTTGTCCCCTTTCCCTATACCACACACAAAAATTAACTCAGAATAGATACAGAACTAAATGTAAGAAATAAAACTCTTAGAAGAAAACATGGGGACAAATATTTGTGATCTTAGGTTAGGCAAAAACTTAAAGAGAAAATAAATAAATTAGACTTTATCCAAATGAAAATCTTTAGTTCTTCAGGTACCTTCAAGAAAGTGAAAAGACAACCCCCAGAACTGGGGGAAATATTTGCAAATCATGTATCTGATAAAGACCTTGTATCAGAAAATACGAAGAACTCTTATAACCCAGTAACGGAGACAAAAACCCAGTTGTAAAATGGGCAAAAGATTTGAATAGACATTTCTCTGAAGAAGATACACAAATGACTAATAAGCACATGAGAAGATGCTCAATATTGTTAGCCATCAGATAAACGCCAATCAAAATTAAAAAGAGCTAGAACTTCAAAACCCTTAGGATGGGCAGAATCAAAAAGACAATAACAAGTGTTAGCAAAGATGTGGAGAAATGAGAACCCTCATACATGTACAATGGTGCGGCAATTTTGGAACACAGTTTTGTAATTCCTGGTGGTATTGCCATACGACTCAGCGATTCTATTCCTAATTATAGACCCAAAGAAATGAAAACATACGCCCACGCAAAAACTTGTAAACAAATAATCACATTAGTGTTATTCATAATAGCCCCAAAGTATAAAGAACCCAAATGTCCATCAACTGATAAATGGATAAATAAAATGTGATCTATCCATATAATAGAATATTATTCACCAATTAAAAGGCATGAAGTAGGGGCGCCTGGGTGGCTCAGTCAGTTAAGCCTCTGCCTTTGGCTCGGATCATGATTCCAGGGTTCTGGGATGGAGACCCACATCGGGCTCCCTGCTCTGGGGGAAGCCTGCTTCTCCCTCTGCCTGCCTCTCCCCCTGCTTGTGCTCTCTCTCTCTCTGTCAAATAAATAAAATAAAATATTTTTTAAAAATTTAAAAAATAATAAAAGGCTTGAAGTGTAATACATGTTCTGACATGGATAAGCCTTGAAAATATTATGCTAAGTGAAAGAAGCCAGTCAGAAAAGATCACATATTATATGATTCTATTTATATGAAATGCCCTGAATGGCAATTTTCTGTAGAGATGGAAAGTAGATTCATGGTTGCCCAGGGCTCGGAGCATTGGACTGCTACTGGGTATGGGTTTGTTTTGTTTTGTTTATGAAATGATGCAAATGTTCCAAAAACAGATTTGGGGTTGTTGCTTAAATATGAATATACTAAAAACTACTGAATTGTAAACTCCAAAGGGGCGAATGTATGGTATGTGGATTGCGTCTCAGTAAGGTTGTTTTAAAACACAGAAGATGAAATTTACAAACTCAGTGTGTAAAATCTTTTTAATTTTAACCTCAATAAACTCAATCATTTTCCCCCATCATATCTCACACCAACTGGCCTCCAGGGAGCTCCTGAGATTACAGAAACCACTGCTCCCTCCACCTACACCTTTTGCTGATCCTTGAGGTTCAGACTGCCTAGCAGCTCCTGCTACTCAAGAACAGGCCCTGGGGACCAAGAAGAAAAGCAAGAGTTCTGGAACCTCTTTTCCAGCCCTGTGTGTTTACTTCCAAGATGAGACCAGGAAATTTACCTCTCATCCCTGACCTCCACTTCAACTCCAGTCTAGAATATCAGATTTGCTACGTGATGCCTCCATTTGCATGTCCAAAAGGCATCTCAAATTTAACATGTCCAAACCTAGACTCTTGATTACTCTTCACTATACTTTTAGTTGCTCAGACCTAACACGTGTCATCCTTGACAACCGCCCCCATCCTACCCCTCCGTAACCAGTCCATCAACAAATCCTGTTCCGTATTTCCATTTTCTAGGTTAAGGGAATGAATTCAACATATGCATATAATTTTGCATTCTCACAAAATCCACTAAGTTGCAGTAAAGGGAATTCTTTTACTTATTTTTTTATTTTTTTAAAGATTTTATTTATGTGAGAGAGAACACAAGAGAGAAAGAGAGAGAGCTTGAGGATGAACAGGGAAGGGGGGGAGGGCAGAGGGGGAGGGAGAAGCAGGTTCCCCACTGTGCAGGGAGCCTGCCAGGGCTCTATCCCAGGACCCTGAGATCATAACCTGAGCAGAACACAGATGCTTAACTGACTGAGTCACCCAGGCGCCCCAAGGAAATTCTTTTAAATGACAAACCCATAGTACACGGAGAATAGGGGGGAAAAAAGACAGTTGCAAAACTTTGGAAACTGAAACAGACCACTGAAAATTGACAAAAGTATCCAAAAAAAAGTAAACAAATTGACAGTAGGAAAAGCTGAAAACTGGGAGTTCCTTTCTATTTGCTAAATGGGATGCTGCCAGATTCATGCATTGCTTAGCAAAGCCAATTAGATCTTCAGGAAAGGAAAAGAAAAAAGAGAAAAGAAAGAGAAAGAAAAAGAGAGAGAAAGAGGGAAGGAAGGGAAAGGAAGGAGAAAGGAAAGGAAAGGAGAAAGAGAAAAAAGAAAAAAGAGAAAGGAAAGCTGAAAACTAATCCAAGTTACATTTCTGGATTACCATTTCTGTAATACATTTCTGCAATACCGAATTCATCTACAACTGAGGATAAAAGAGTGACTATTAATGGAAAAAGTGAAAGTCTTAGAACCCCTTCCACACTCATGACCACTGACTCTCCCTCTCGTGTCTTTGCAGAGGTCTGGAGGTCTGTTACATGGAAAGCTGTTTCTGCACCGCGGTGCCTCTGGCACAGGCAAGGACGTGGCCACCATATGGAAACAAAAGGTTAAAGTGACTGATACTAAAGCTTAATATCCTGAGTCATTTTGCCCTAGTTGGCTCCCTGAATTCTGGCATCCAGACTTATATTTTGCAGCAGGAGATTAAAAGACACGTCACTGGGGACTCTAATTTTTTCCTGAGAAAATACTTTAAAAGCTGTATTTCATGATGGTTGCCCAACAAATAGCACACTTTGATTACCCCATGCGGTGTTTCTCAGTGGGGGGCAATTCCCCCCTCCCCCAGGGGACATTTGGCAATGTCTGGAGACATTTTTGGTGTCACAATGTGATGGTGGGTGTGTGTCCCTCTGGCGTCTGATGCGTTGATATCAGTGATGCTGCTAAACATCTTACAATGCACAGGACAGTCCCTACTTCCCATCCCACAACAAGGAATTATTTATTGGGTGCTAAATGTCAGTAGTCCCAAGGTTGAAAAACTGTGTCCTATAGTCATCAAGCCTCATTTATGTACTGAGAGCTTCCTATTAGCTTTAAAAAAAAAAAAAACTTTATCGCGATATAATTTATATACTACAAATCCACCCATGAAACACGTACAAGTCAACAGACTCTAGTATATTTACAGAGTTGTACAATCACCACCACAATCCAATTTTATTTTTTTTATATTTTATTATTATTATTGGGGGAGTTGGGGAGAGGCAGAGGGAGAGAGAGCATCTTAAGCAGGCTCCGTACCCAGCATGGAGCCCAACGTGGAGCCCAGCGTGGGGCTCGATCTCACAACCCTGAGATCATGACCTGAGCTGAAATCAAGAGTCAGTTGCTTAACCAACCAAGGCACCCAGGCAGCTCAGCACCACAATCCAATTTTAGAACATTTATATCACCCTAAAAAGAAACCTCATGACCATTTTCACCCATCATCTTTTTATCCCCCTAATTTTTAATTGTGATCGGATTGCCAAGATCTACCAGACATCAGAGGAAAACTTTTAACACAGAAGATAGAAATCTAAACAAACAACAAAGAGCAAGGAACAGAAACTGCAGAGAGGAAATCTTTCCAAAAGTTTTCAAAGAGATGAGAATTGTATCCATGAGAGAAAAAAGAAGAGGAAACAAATGTACATTAGCATATGTATAATATTATAGCAATAGACTATATTTATATAGAATTCAGAGAACAAAAAGTCAGTAAAAACATGATAGCAGAAATGAAAATTCAACAGAAATGTTAAATAGGAATATTAAGTTGAGAAAATGTTTCAGGAAGTAAGCAAAGAGATGGAAGGTAAAAAAAAAAATTCAAAGAGCAATTTAGAAGGTCCAATATTCCATAGGGACGATAGATTTCCAAAAGAAAGAATATCTGTGAACCTAATAATTCAAGAAGATTTCCCAAGATTGGAGGGCATGAGTTACTTCTGAATGTCCAGCATGATGAATAAAAATAAGCCCACACCAGAACAATCATCAAGCAATTTCAGAATACGAGCGTAATACTTCCAGATATGGGGATCGCATGTAGGTGGGGCAGACTAGACTAGAACAATGGGATTCAAGAAACTGCCATGTCATCACAAAGATCCTTGCTACCGTGGTACTCCCTTTTTAATTCTGGGACAGGATGCACCGGTGAGGTATCCAGATTCTTCTCTGCACTTGGCTCATCTTCACCACGGGCTGATGAGTTCCTGTTCTCCCTATGGATGATGAGTCCCAGGCTAGGCCCTGCTGACCTCAGTCAGCGGAGGACATCCATTTCACCCCCAAAGTGTTTGGCCTGGCCCTATTCCTGGGAGCTGGAAGAGCCTTGGACAAGCTTACAACTGAGCATACGGAGCAGCCCACTTCCTCTGACTATTCCCAGCTCTGACTCATACCTACTCTACCAGATCCTCCAGCTGTAGTGAATGCTCTGTTTCTCGGGCCTCACTCAATGACCTTGCCCACTGACTTCCCAGCAGGAGCCCTTAGAAAGCCTCCAAGTGGTAAAGCCAAGACCAAGTCCCTGAGGCCCTGTTCAGCTTCCGTGCTCCTGGGAGACTGCCTCCAAGAAGGAGAGGCAGGACTACCCTTCCCTGACACCACTATGCTTGTGCTTGCCTCCTAGTTTTCTCAAAACACAGCACCATATTGTTTGGAGATACATATATAAGTCATGAAACTGTAAAGAAAAGCAAGGGGAGGGGCGCCTGAGTGGCTCAGTTGTTAAGCGTCTGCCTTCAGCTCAGGTCATGATCCCGGGGTCCTGGGATCGAGCCCCGCATCGGGCTCCTTGCTCAGTGGGAAGCCTGCTTCTCCCTCTCCCACTCCCCCTGCTTGTGTTCCCTCTCTCACTGTGTCTCTCTGTCAAATAAATAAATAAAATCTTTTTTTAAAAAAAAGCAAGGGGATTATTAGCATAGCAATTAAGTTGTGGTTACGTCTTAGAGAATGGGGAATACTATTGTAGCTGTCCTCTCGGGCCCTTTGAAGGCTCAGCGTGGGTGGTGGGCACAAGAGTATGGGTTTTGTGACTCACTATTCTTTCAACTTCTTTGTGTGTATGTACTTTGTTTTATACACGTCTATGTGTGTAAATTATTTCATAGTAAAATGTGTGTGTGTGTGTGTGTGTGTGTGTGTGTGTATCCTGAATCTGGGCACCTCACTACCTCTACTATCTCCATTAATGCAGTCCGTTTAACAGACAGCAACCAATGTGAGCTTTTAAAATCATGGGGCGCCTGGGTGGCTCAGTTGGTTAAGCGTCTGCCTTCGGCTCAGGTCATGATCCTGGGGTCCTGGGATTGAGTCCCACATCGGGCTCCCTGCTCAGCGGGGAGCCTGCTTCTCCCTCTGCCTCTCCCCCTGCTTGTGCTCTCTCTCTCTCTCTCTCTCTCTCTCTCTCAAATGAATAAATAAAATCTTTAAGATAAAATCATAAGCCAGACCACGTCAGCTCTCTGTTCAAAACCCTCCTCTGGCATTTTCCGCTGTAATCAGAGTGACAGCCAGGGTCTTCACCTTGGCCTGTGAGCATGCACGAGACCAACCACCACATCCCCCTCTGACATCGATTCCTACCACTCTTGCCCTTGTCATTCCGCTCCAGGCGCACTAACACCCTGGCTGTCGCCCCAACACGCAAGGCACCCTCCCACCTCAAGCCCTTTGTATTCACTAGTTCTTGTCCTGCAATGCTCTCCCTCAGGATCTCCGCGTCGCTTGCTCACTAACCTCAGCCAGATCTCAGTACCAACGTCACTGGCCTTCTCTGACCATCCTACCTAAAATAGCACGTCTCCTGTCATTGTCAAGAAAACAGAACCCAATATATAGATTTTGCTTATCTGGACAGTGAACTTGACAGGGCTTGGTGACAATGGATGAAGGACTCAAGGAGAGCAAGTGGCTGAGCAGTGGAGGTTCCAGAAGGGAGATGTAATGAGGCTGGGGGCGAAACAGTTTTGGGGAGGAAGATCCTGAGTGTATTCTGGACGTGTTTACTTTGTAGCGTCCACCAGCCCTGCAGGTAGAGGTGCGGAGCTAGCACTCTGGCACTCAGAAGACAGGTGCAGCCCGGACATGCACTTGGCAATGGCCGCCGGCTGGAGATCAAAGCCGAGGGAATGGGTGAGCTTGCCTGGGAAGAGAAAGCAGAGTACCAAGAGGAGAGGTCCGCGCATGGGGGCCTTAGAGAGGCACAAAGGGGACCGTAGAGGAGAAATCAGACAGGTAGGAGGGAAGCTGGGAGGGTGGGTTTCCCAGAGGCCAGCAGGAAAGCGCGGAAGAGCTTCTGTGGGAGACGGTGGTGACTGTCGGAGGCTTCTGAGGACAAACGTGAGGGACTTAGAAATGGAAGTCCCAGAGTGGGTAGTGAGGAAGTTGCAGGGACGGGGAGAAGTCGGGGAAGGCAGGAATGGGAGACTGAAGTCCGGCAACTGATGTCCTTGGCGGCCAGCCCCTCTCTGGAGCCTGGCTAGGGTGGGTTCCCACGGGGAGTCTGGAACGCACTAGGGAGCGTGTTGAGTGAGGGGTCATCATCAACGGCAGGGGTTCCCTGACGAGGTGGGGGGGGCGTCCAGGGCACAAGCAGTGGGTTCTTCCTGGAGACAAGTCACTTCCTCTACTCAAAGAGGACAGGAAGCAAGAAGGACCGGCGAGTCCTAGTTCAGGATCATTTCTACCAACACCAAACATGCTCTCGTTTCTTTCTCTCTTTTTTTAAAGATTTAATTAATTAATTAATTTATTTGAGAGAGAGAGTGGGAGTGCATGCAAGTGGGGGAGGGGCAGAGAGAGAGAGAGAGAGAGAGTCTCAAGCAGACACCCCGCTGAGCGCAGAGCCCATTGCCTGGCTCCATCTCATGACCCTGAGACCGTGACCTGAGCAGAAAACCAAGAGTCATAAGCTTGACGGACCCAGCCCCCCAGGCGCCCCTTGTCTCTTTTATCTTAATGCAACAGCAAATGCATGAACAAAACAAAACTCTTCGGACCTCACGCCCCTCCCTGGCTCCTGTACTATTTTTCTTCTCGCTTTGGCAGCAAAACTCAAGAATTCTCTACATTCCGATCTCTCTCCTCCCAAACCCTCGTAAGCCTGCCTCGATCTGGTTATCGGTCACCATTTGCCATAACTGCTCTTGGTGCGCATGACCACATTGTTACCAATCCAGTGTCCATTTGTACATCTTCTTGTATCATCAATATCCCTACGCATGGGTGCTCACTCCCTTTCCCTTGAGACTCTTCACTTAGCTTCAGGGACACCACACTGCCTTCCTTTTCCTCCTTTGTTGCTCCCTTTCTGCCTCCTCCCTTCCTCCTGTTGTCTCAGACCTCTGAACAGTGGAGGCTGTCCTGCCTCCTCCACTCTTCACCACTCACTCTCTCGGTGGTCACACCCTAATCTCATGGCTTTACAAACACCATCTCTGCCGGACACAATACAAATTTATGCATTTTGTATCTTTATTTATGTAGGCTACAGCGGCAGAAAGTAGAGAAGGAAGAATAACAGGAGGTGTGCTTGAGGAGGTAGGTGGAGGAGGAAGAGCCTGAAGGATCTCACAAGGCCTTTTCTCAACCTTGGCTTTTACTCTGAATCAGATGGGAAGCACTGAAGTATTTTGAGCAGAGGAGAGACAGGATATGACTCACTTTTTGAAAAAGTTATCTTAGCTGCTCTATTAGTCAGGGTTCTCCAGAGAAACAGAACCAATAAAAAGAGAGAGAGACAGAGAGGCGGGGGAGGGGGAGAGGAGAGAGAGAGAGAGAGACTGATCAATTTTAAAGAATTGGTTCACACGATTATGCAGACTGGAAAGTCCAAAATTTACAGGTGCGCCAGCAGGCTGAGGACCTAGGGGAGAGCCAATGGGTTCTTCAATGGGTTAAAGTTCAAAGGCTGTCTCTAGTGGAATTCTCTTTTGCGTGGGGGAGGTCAGTCTTTTTGTTCTATTCAGGCCTTCAACTGATTGGATGAGGCCCACCCACATTATGAAGAGCAATTTGCTTTACTCAAAGTACACTGACTTAAATGTAAATCTCATCCATAAGCACCCCCACAGAATCACTGAATAATGTTTGACCAAATATCTGGCACTTTGGCCCAGCTACGTTGACGCATAAAATTACCACCACAGCTTCTACATTGAGAAGAAATTGCTGTAGGAGGAAGGACAGAGGCAGGGAGACCAGTTGGGAGGAGATTGTAATAATGCTGGTAAGCCACGATGGAAGCTTGGGCCGGAGGATTGGCAATGGAAGAGATGAGGGTTGGTTAGGTTTTGAATAGCTGAAGACTGAGTTGACAGAAATTGCAGGTGAATTGAATGTAGGAGGTGAGAGAAAGAGGAATCAAGGATGACTGCAAAGATTTTTGGCCTGACCCACGGGAAGAATGCCAAAATGTGGAAAAATGGAAATGATGGGCTTAGGGCATGAGCTTCGATGACATGAGGAGTGAAGGTCTGGTGGGCACAGTGGACAGCAGATAAGACACAGCCCCTCCTCCTGGCCTTGAAGCCTGTGGGATATAAGGAAAAGCTGAGGGTTCCGGAGGGGACAGCGAAAGGACAGGTGGCCATAAAGGAGAGGGAGCTTCCTTCCTGGCTGAAGTCACTGAGAGAGAGAGATAACCGGAAGCGTTTACATTCTTTTTTTTTTTTTAATTTATTTATTTTGGAGAGAGAGTGCACAAGTGGTGGGAGAAGCAGAGGGAGAGGGACAAGCAGACTCCATGCTGAGCGCAGAGCCTGATACATGACTCGGTCTCATGACCCTGAGATCATGATCTGAGCAAAAACCAAGAGTTGGCTATTCAACCAACTGAGCCATCCAGGTGCCCCAAGGGCTTACATTCTTTTTTTTTTTTTAAATATTTTATTTATTTGAGAGAGAGAGAGCACAAGCAGGGGGAGAGGCAGAGGGAGAAGCAGACTCCCCACTGAACAGGGAGCACAATGCGGGACTCGATCCCAGGACCCTGAGATCACGACCTGAGCCGAAGGCAGATGCTTAACCGACTGAGCCACCCAGGCGCCCCATTCTTAATGATGACAGAGGGAATCAGTCTAATCAGCACGATCAGTTTTATCTTGGGAACACTGCGCTGGAAATCAAGCTAGGTGTTTAGTTCATTAATATTTGCTTAACACCTTTTAAGGGTTCAACACTGTTCCAGGTTTTAGGGATAGAGATGTGTCACTGCCCTCCTTACCCTAAAACCTTACGTGGCTTTACCTTTAGGAGTCGAGTCCCAAATCTTTCCCGGGTCTTTGGCTTCCTCTCTATCCACACCTCATGCCCTCTTTTCGATTTTCACACTTAAACCACATTCACATTCCTGCAATTCCCTGAGCCACCCATGCCTTTTCCTGATTCAAGGTCTTTGTATAAGCTTTTTTCTCCACCTGAAACCAACCCTCCTTCCCTTCCTCTAGCTATGATTTGATGTATGTATATATTATGAAATGATTAGCAACCGTAAGCTTAGTAAACATCTATAACCATGTAGAGTTACACTTTTTCTTAGATTTCTCTTCAGGGAAATGAAAGGCAAGAAAGGAAAGCCTTTGTCCCCCTCCAACCACTCAGTCACCCCCACTCCCACCCCTGCGAGTGCATGTGCACACAACACACACACACACACACACACACACGGTTAAGGGCTTCTGTGATGCATGCCCACAGCTCCCTGAATTTCTTTTTTTTTTTTAAGATTTTATTTATTTATTTGAGAGAGAGAGGGAGAGAGGGAGAGCACAAGCAGGGGGAGGGACAGAGGGAGAGGGAGAAGCAGACTCCCCGCTGAGCAGGGAACCTGACGTGGGGCTCGATCCCAGGACCCCTGGGATCATGACCTGAGCCGAAGGCAGACGCTTCACTGACTGAGCCACCCAGGCGCCCCCCTGAACTTCTTTTTTTATAACATATTTATACTTGACAACTGTTTGTTCTGGGTCTATTTTCCTCATGAGATCACAAGCTCTGTGAGGACAGAGACCACGCGTGTCTCATTCACTACTATATGCTTAGTCGTTGGCAAAGTACTTGACCTAGAGTAGATCTAAACATTTGTTGAGTGTTTGAAAGGACTGATGGTACGCTCTCTGGCTAAGTGAATGAATGAATAAATGAACGAATTAGTGAATGAATAATGAGACCCCAGGTAAACCTCTGAGCAATGAAGACTGCCTTTTAATTCTTTTTTATTTTTATTTTTTTTATTTAGGGGCGCCTGGGTGGCTCAGTCAGTGAAGCGTCTGACTCTTGACTGTAGCTCAGGCAGTGATCTCAGGGCTGTGGGATTGAGCCCTGGGTTGGGCTCTGTGCTGGGCATGGAGTCTGCTCGAGATTCTCTCTCCCTCTCCTTTTGCCCACCCACCCCCTGTCATGCGTGCGCTCTCTCTCTCTGTGTAAGCGTTTTTTCCACCTGAAACCAATCCTTTCCTTCCGCTAGCTATGATTTGATATATGTATATATTATGAAATGATTAACACCATAAGTTTAGTTAACATCGATAAGATTTATTTATTCATTTTAGAGGAGGGGAGGGAGGAGAGGGAGAGAGAGAATCCCAAGCAGACTCCCCGTTGAGCATGGAGCCCAATGTGGGGCTCAATGCCACAACCCTGAGCTCACGACCTGAGCCAAAATCAAGAGTTGGACACTTAACCAACTGAGCCACCCAGGCGCCCCTAATTCTTTTTTTTTAATTGAGATATAATTGACATATAACACTGTATTATTTTAGGTGTATAGCATAATGATTTGTTATATGTGTATATTGTAAAATGATTACTACAATAAGTAGTTAACATCCATGACCACACATAGTTACACATTTTTTCTTGTGATGTGAACTTTTAAGATTTTCTCTCTTAGCAACTTTCAAACATGCAATGCTGTATCATTAACTATAGTCACCGTACTGTACATTATATCCCCAGGACTCATTTATTTGATAACTGGAAGTTTGTACCTTTTGTCCACCTTCACCCATTTTGCCCACTCCCTACCCCCTGCTTCTGGCAACCACCAATTTTTCTTTGTATTTATGAGTTTGTTTGTTTTTAGATTTCACATATAAATGAGATCATACAGTATTTGTCTTTCTCTGTCTGACTTATTTTACTTAGCATAATGCCTTTAAGGTCCAACCATGTTGTTGCAAATGGCAAGATTTCCTTCTTTTTACAGCTGAATAATATTCCATTTTATATGTACATATACATTATCTTTATCCATTCATCCATTGATGAACACTTAGGTTGTTTCCATGTCTTGACATTGTGATTAATGCTGCAATGAACATGGGGGTGCAGATATCTCTTCAAGATCCTGATTCCAATTCCTTTGGATAAATACCCAGAAATGGGATTGTTGAATTATTTGGTAATTTTTTTTTTTTTTAATGTAGACTCCACACCCAGCATGGAGCCCAATGCAGGGCTTGAACTCACAACCCCGAGATCAAGACCTGAGCAGAGATCAAGAGCCAGGTGCCTGACTGAGCCACCCGGGAGCCCTTGGTAATTCTAGTTTCAATTTTTTTAAGGAACTTCCATACTGTTTACCAAAGCAACTGCACAATTTTACCTTCCCACCAAAGTGTGCAAGGCTTTCCTTCTCTCCACATCCTCACACTTGTTATTTCTTATCTTTTTAAGAATAGTGATTCTAACAGGCATGAAGTGATATCTTGTGATTTTGATTTGCACGTCCCTGATAATTAATGATGTCAAGCACCTTTTAATATATCTGTTGGCCATCTGTATGTCCTCTTTGGAAAAATTCTATTCAGATCCTCCATTTTTTACTGGAATTGTTTGTTTCTATTGAATTGTATGAGTTCTTTATATACTTTGGATATTAATCCCCTATCAGATATATGATTTGCTAATATTTTCTCCCATTCTGTAGTTTCCCTTTTATTTTGTTGATAATTTTTTTTTTTTTGCTATACAGAAGGCTTTTAGTTTGTCATAGTCCCACTTACTTATTTTTGCTTTTGTTATCTTTGCTTGTAGCATCAAATCTGGAAAATCATTGCCAAGACCAATGTTGAGGTTCTTATTGCCTTTGTTTTCTTCTAGGAGTTTTACGTTTTCAAGTCCTATGTCCAAGTCTTTACTACACTTTGAGTTGATTTTTGTATATGTGTGGGTTTATTTCTGGGCTTTTTATTTTGTTCCAGTGATCCATGTGTCTGTTTTTATGCCAATGCCATACTGTTTTGATTACCATAGCTTTGTAGTATAGTTTGAAATTAGGACATGTGATGCCTCCAACTTTGTTCTTCTTTTTCAAGGTTGCTTCGGCTTTTTGGGGTCTTCTGTGGTCAAGACTGATTTCTTAAACTCGGTCATTAATGTCCATGCCCTCCACTCAAAGCAAGACCCTCACTCATGCCCTGTCGGTCATTAACTTGACACACACTCCCAGGCACCTCTGTTACTTTGTTTGCAAGCACTCCTCCCCCTAACAAAAGAAAGGAGAGAAAGGGGCACCTGGGTGGCTCAGTTGGTTAAGCGGCTGCCTTCGGCTCAGGTCATGATCCTGGGGTCCTGGGATCGAGCCCCACGTCCAGCTCCTTGCTCAGCGGAGAGCCTGCTTCTCCCTCTCCCTCTGCCTGCCACTCTGCCTACTTATGCTCTCTATCTCTCTGTCAGATAAATAAATAAAATCTTAAAAAAAAAAAAGGAGAAAACGTGTTATTGGCAGGTCACGTGGTGACCTCAGTGAAAAGAAACATCTTATAGCCTGAATTCAAGAAGGAAGATAAAAATAGACAAAGCATTTTTTTTAATTTTGCAGTTAAATTACTGATGGAATGTCATAAATGAGAGAAAAAATGTTATTCACAAATTAGACAGAGCGTCTTAAAACTCAACAGTACAAAGCAGTTGAAGGTATGCTGCCCAATACCTACTCCAACAGACCTCGTGGGCATTATCATAAGGCAATGATGGTTTATAACAGCAATTGTTTATAATTATTTTTTTAATATTTTATTTATTCATTTGAGAGAGAGAGAGAGAGCACAAGCAAGGGGAGAGGCAGAGGGAGCAGGAGAAACAGACTCCCCACTGAGCTGGGAGCCTGACATGGGGCTAGATCCCAGGACCTGGAGATCAGGACGTGAGCTGAAATTGAGTTGGCTCCTTAATTGACTGAGCCCCCCAGGTGCCCCTCAATCTAGCTAATTTTTGTAGTTTATACTGTGAATTGAATTTTCAGCAGGCAGATTCTCATTCACAATAGGGAAAACTGGTTTGAGGGGCTTATAGTATCAGTCCATAGGAACACGGATGCCTGACTAGAACTAATCACAGATAAAACGCTAGTTAACCCAGGTCTCAAGAAGACACCCCTCACAAAGCCCCCGGGTGGCTCAGTTGGTTAAGCGACTACCTCCAGCTCAGGTCATGATCCTAGAGTCTCGGGATTGAGTCCCGCCTTGGGCTCCTTGCTCAGCAGGGAGCCTGCTTCTCCCTCTGACCCTCTTCCGTCTCTTGCTCTCTATCTCTCATTCTCTCTCTCTCTCAAATAAACAAATAAAATCTTTTTTTTTTTTAAGATTTTATTTATTTATTTGACAGAGAGAGAGATAGTGAGAGCAGGAACACAAGCAGGGGGAGTGGGAGAGGGAGAAGCAGGCTCCCCGTGGAGCAGGGAGCCCGATGCGGGGCTCGATCCCAGACCCTGGGATCATGACCTGAGCCAAAGGCAGACGCTTAACGACTGAGCCACCCAGGCGCCCCAACAAATAAAATCTTAAAAAAAAAAAAGAAAAGACTCCTCACATACCACGTGAAATATACATTGGTCTCAGCTTTGCCCGAGTCGATAGCGCCCTCAACTGGCTTTTGCTGGTAAACACCTCTTTCTTTGATTAATTGTGGGAGACACATAAACAAATTGGAACACAAGTTGAAGCCACAGTAGCCATAAAAGCCATCTGATCACTCATCTGAAAGGAATACAACACTTATAGCTTCATGACCATAGGAAATAAATTTAAAATTGTTTTTTAAATTTAAGAATAATGACATTCTATCAGTTTCGGGTGTATATTGCCGTGATTCGATATTTTTATACATTATGAAATAATCCTCATGATAAGTCTAGTTACCATCTGCCAGTGTACAAAGTTATTAGAATATTATTGACTCTATTCCCTATGCGGTACATTACATCCCTATGACTTATTTATTTTATAACTGGAAGTTTGTACCACTTAGTCCTCAAACGTAAATTTCATTGGGGGTGGGAATGTGAAATGATAGAGCTACTTTAGAAAAAAAAATTGACAGTTTCTTATAAAGTTTAACATTTACCATGTAACCCAGTAATACCGCTCCGCCTTCACCTGCTAGACTTCTCCCTGTGTGCCCATGGGCCTTTCCTCAGTCTGCACATGTGACTTTCTTATGAGGCCACACATTTATGACTTCATTTAACCTTAAGTACCTACTAAAAGCCCTATCTGCAGATACAATCACACTGGGGATTAGGACTTCAACATATGAATTTGGGGAGGATACAAACATTCAGTCCACAGCACACTCCTAGGTGTTGACCCAAGAGTAATGAAAAACTTACGTTATGCAAAAACATTTACATAAATGTGATGGTAGCTTTTCTCACAATCGCCCCAAACTGTAAACAACCAAGATGTCTTCAACTGTTGAATGGATAAATAAATGTTGGGACACTCATACAATAGAATATTACTTATCAATAAAAAGGAACAAGCTACGGGCACATGGATGAATCTGAAAGGCATTATGCTAAGTTGAAAGAAGCCAGAATCAAGGGCTACATATTGTATGATGACACTTATGTGACATTTTGGAAAAGAGGAAAAACTATGGGGACAGAAAATTGGTCCATGGTTGCCAGAGGGTATATAATGAGGGGCTTACTAACAAGGGGCACTAGGAAATTTTTCAGGTGATAGAAATGTTCTATAGTGTGATTGTGGTGAATATAACTATATGTATTTGTCAAAATTCATAGAACTGTACACTTACAAGAGTAAATTTTACCGCACGCACATTACACCTCGACGAGTCTGACATAAAAGAATAAAAAGAAGGATACTTGAAAAAATTCATTTGTATATACGTTTTTGCTGAAAGAAAATAGGAAAGGAATCCATAAAGAACTTTTTTTTTTTTAGTTTTATACCTTTATTTGACAATCAGCGATTAGTTCTCATCCACATTAACTGTCTGTAGATTTTTGAAAGTGGTGACAGGTACATAGGTAACCAGTGTGTAGAGCTTGTTTGGTGAATCTTCATCCTCGTTACGTTTTCTGGACAACCGCACGCGGATACGGTATGGAACATTCCTTATTCCTTTGGCCCAGACAGCTTTGTTGAGCCTGGTGTCAATGCGCACATCTGGAGTTCCCATCTCCTTCATGGCAAATTTCCGGATCTCTTTGAGTGCCCGAGGGGCACGCTTCTTAAAACCCACTCCATGGATGCGCTTGTGAATGTTGATGGTGTATTCTCTGGTCACTACTTCGTTGATGGCAGAACGGCCTTTCTTCTTCTCGCCACCCTTCTTCGCGGGAGCCATTCTGCCGGGCCCTGGTTGGAAAGGATCCATAAAGAACTTTTGAGCACAAAACTTATCAGGATAAAATTTTGTTGGAGTGGAACAGGAATATGAGGTAAAGGAGAGAAAGGTAGGATATAAAATTTCTAATTGTTAAACCAAAGTTTTGTCATGGATTTTTAAAATGGATGACAATGAGTATCAAATTGTTATGAGTCCATTGGATATAGGCTAGTAACAGTTTTGTTTTTAAAGGTTCATAGTTGCATGTTGGATATTACACCTGATCAAACTTTTAATGAAAAGTTTGAGATGTCAACTTTAAAATATGCTAGAAGGTAGTTCTTTTAGGGGGACATGACCAAAAAGTTTCAAGACCACTGTGTTTTGTTTTGCTTTGTTTTGTTTTGTTTTTTGTCTTATAAAAGTTTATGTGAAGATTCACAGTTAAGCTTTGACATTCTATTGGGCTATCATATCACAACAGGGTAAGGATTTTACACATGCAAAATTGAGGCTCGTATAAAAACAGTTGATAGATAGCTTGTCTTATTCATAGGAGTTTGATTATTTTTTCGTTTTCTTTTTTTCTTTTTTTATCTAGGCTCCACGCACAGTGTGGAGCCCAACTCGGGGCTCAAACTTATGACCCTGAGATCAAGGCCTGAGCCGAAATCCAGAGTCGGATGCTTAACCGACTAAGCCACCCAGGCACCCCAGTGTTTGATTATTTATTGCTGCATAACAAGTCATTCTAAAACTTTGTTTCTTGAAAGAATAATAATCATTTCTTTTGCCCACAAATCTGCAGTTGGGCCGGAATCGGTGGCAAGGTTCATCTCTGCTCCATACAGCATTAGCTGGAACAGCTTGATGGAAGGCTGGAGGATCTGCTTCCAAACTGGCTCATTCAGTATAGCTGGGGCTGAGGGTCAGGGGCCTCAGATCCTATGCAAATGGTCAGAACTGCGGAACTCTCCTTCAAACCTCTGTAGTAAGAGATGACCAAACCATATAGCACAGCTTCTAGCAGCACAAGGCTGTGCCCTAGGATGACTGCAGCCCTGCATTAAAATGCCTGTCTGAGAAAACTCAAGGCTGCCAGAATTTACCTTTAGCCAACACCTGATGATAGATCCCAGACCCCCCTTTCTTACAGCATTTACCCAAAACGGCTTCCAATGGTGACTCCCTCTGTCCCTTTGAGGTGTGTATGTATCTCCTGCAATTTGAAGTGTCTTTCTCAATGATCTGAAAGCCACATAGGGCCTCTGTCTCCTAGTCTCTGTAGGAAGATAGAATCCTAACTTCAATAAATTGCCTGCTAGTAGATACAGCTGGCCTGATCACATTGAGACTCACCAACCCTCTGTAATTTTTTGGTTGAGCGCCACTCTCTCCCATCTCTAGTCCTTCATTCTCCCTTTAAGTCATCCCATCACCTCTGCACAGATTGGAGTGGAGCTCAGCTCCTTCACTTATGGTCACTAGTGTCTGAATCAAATCTGTTTTCACCCCTTTAACTAATGCCCAGCTTTGTCTACCATCGATAATATGCTGCTCCAAGTAACCTGGGTTTCCTCACAGTATGGTGGCTGGGTTCAAAGGGTCACTGAAGAGAGAAGGAAGTGACCCCCTGGCAATCAGCAATACATTACTGGTTCTTCAAACACAAAAATGTTTTATACTGTACCCACTTATAAGTCAAAGAGGATTGTTATTAAAGTGATTCAAGTCTGAAAGAGAAAGCAAAATAAAAATGTAGGAATAAAGTTAAGCCAATTGAGGATAGTACAAAAGTATCACTTAGAGTGAAGGTAAATTTGCCCTTTGGGAAATAAAACAATTACTGCTTTAAAAAAAAATCCAATATTTATTTGAAAGGCTCACATAAAATTAAAACATAGGAAAGAACGAGAAATTAGGAGCGATGCGGAAATTCAAACTTAGGCAGACAGTCCCTTGCTTGCTATTGTTCTTATTTTAGACATAAGGACATTCAGATAATGAGTATTAATTTTGGAGCTACCTTGGATACGAAACCATCACAAGTCAATGTTTTTGGGGTGTTTTCTCTTCCCTACAGCGCTGCCGAATGGTCCCGCCACGGGGACGTACTTAAAACGTAGCAAAGCCGCTTTTATTTTAGCCCAAGGAACACTACGTGGGTTGATTTTTTTCAAAATGAGGTTTTTGACCCGCGTGGGCCTCCGGCTCGGACTACATTTCCCAGCAGGCCACGCTCGGAACTACGGGTGCCTATATGAGGTCTAGCTTCCTTGGTGGCGGCGCAGTCGCCGTGCGGACGGCCGACGGGCGGGCGCTTCGCGGTTTGAATGGCTGCGGGCTCGGGCCCTCAGCTCACCTGAGGACCGGCCGCCCAGGGGTGCGCTATGCCTTCGGGAGGCGACCAGTCGCCGCCGCCCCCGCCTCCTCCTCCGGCGGCGGCAGCCTCGGATGAGGAGGAGGAAGACGACGGGGAGGCGGAGGACGCCGCGCAGCCGGCGCGGTCGCCGGCCCCTCAGACCCAGCAGCGGTTCGACGAGCTGTGCAGCCGCCTAAACATGGACGAGGCGGCGCGGGCCGAGGCCTGGGACAGCTACCGCAACATGAGCGAGAGCTACACGCTGGAGGTGCGCCCGGGGGAGGAGAGGGGGGGCTTTCCGGGCCTAGTCGTCGCGCCCCGCCGCGGAAATGGGGCTCCTCCCCTCCCCGGGTCGAGCGCCCAGCAGGGACCCTCGGGCAGGCCCCGGGTCTCCGGTCCCCAGCCTGCAGAGCGGTGGGAATCCTCCCCGGGCACCTTGGTCCTGGAGACCTGGCTTTCGGAAAGCCCTTAGCGGCCCTGCAAGTGAACCCCGTCTCGCAGCTGTTCCCTTTCGGGTTCCGAGTGGGGAACACCTCTTGCCCTAAAGTGGCAGCGCGAGGCTGAGGTCGTGCTGGGGTCACGATTGCAAAAATACAACCACCTTGTTGGCAGAATGAACAGGTGCAGTTGTTGAGACCGTGAGGAGAAGGGGAGGGGACTTGGCTGTGCTCCCACGGAGATTGGCCCGATTTTAGCGCCTCGGTTGCCAGGCTGCTCCTTCAGTTCTTTTCCTGCTGTACCAAATTGCCTTTGTCCCGGCACTGCATCCGTAGAGCAAACGCGTCGTTAAGTTTCGGGCTGTGTTTGTGTGTAAACTAGGGCGAATCTTCCTGAGGGCAGATGAAACGGGCTTTCTGCCTACCTGCACTTGGATAAATGCCCCCCCCCCCCATTTGTCCCTAGGAAGTCCGGACTGCGACGACCTTGAGGACGTTTTGCTCACCCCAGACGTTGCACAGGACTCTATAGCCGCTGTGATTTAGGCATGTTATGTCCCTTTCTTCGGACGGGGCTTGCAGATGAGGAAAATGGCCATTCTAGCCAGTGAGGCTCAACTCTGTAGGCACCTCCCCTTTGTGGACCAATGGGAAGTGACACGGAAGTCTGGATTGTTTATCAGCTGTTTGCTTGTGTGTGGCATTAAACAGGAGGCCATAGGATTTTCTTAAGTTGTTTTACAGTTTGTGGAAAGAGCGGGGCAAATAGAATGGGAAGGCCTAACCAAGGTATTGTTTAATTATAATAATAGGGTGTTTTTGCCTGCATGTAACTCACTAAGGCTACTATTTATTCTTGCATTAATAGAATCTTATTTCAATTCCTTCTCCCTGTAGTTACATCTACAGGGTGGGGGGAAAGGCTAGTAATATGGTGGCTTTAGAACTTGACAGACCTAGGTGACTTTGGGCAATTTACTTAACCACTCCAAAACTCAGTTTTGTGATATGTAAATTTGAGATATTTGTACCTACATCAGCCTTGTTCTGAAGGTTTAATCAGGTAATGTGTAGTTTCTTGCACATAAGGCAGTCATGGACAGTGCTTGTGCTTGAGAGTTTACCGAGCTCCTTCCTATGCTTAGGTGATGTGGCCTAATAGGCCACATTCCTATTTATTTCTCAGTGGTTCTGTGGTCAGTGGTTCCAGTGGTTCTTTGGTGATGGGCATAAGTGTTTCCAAATAAGCTCTTATTTTGTCCTCAGGATAATCTTTTAAATTGGATAGAACAAGTATTAGCATCATACAGCTGAAGTATTTCAACCCATAGGGATTAAGTTGTATGAAGTCCAGTGTTACATAAGCAAGTGACAAACAATTGATGGTTAGTAAATTATTTTTGAAAACACATGTTTAATTCCTCAGTTTTTTAAAGACTGGATTTCAGATTCTTAGCTCAGTTTACCCAATGAATGAATGAATATTCATCTATCAAATACTTCTTTATTACCTCTTCTTTGCCAGATACTGTTGTAGTTGATGGGGACAGAGCAGCGAACAAAACTTAAAAATCTCTGCCCTTGTGGAGCTTGTAATCGGGTATGCTGTAAGATAACATAGGATGTCAGTCTCATGGAAGTGTACAATGGAAAATAAGACTCATGATATTTTTAAGAAGATTTTATTTGAGAGAGAAAGAGAGACAGAGATAGCAACAGAGATAGCGAGAGAGAGAGAGAGAGAGAGAGAGAGAAGGAGCAGGGAGGAGAGGGAGAAGCAGACTCCCCGCTGAGCAGGCAGCCTGATGCAGGGCTTGATGCGGGGCTCGATCCCAGGACCCTGAGATCATGACCTGAGCCGAAGGCAGACACTTAACTGACTGAGCCACCCGGACGCCCCTCATATGATATTTAATACAGAGTATTGGTTATAGAATTTTATCTTTTGATTTCTTGTATTTTCTGTGCTTTATTCTTGTAACTCATTTCATTCTCACAGCCTTCAGATAAGAAAATTGAGTCTCTGTGACTGTTAATTGTCCCACACTGGGACACCCAGGGCATGTATGCTGAGAGAGTGAACCAGGTAGAATCCTTATTGCCCTTTATGATCTTGCAAGTAACATAGCATCGTTTTCACCTATGCTATGAGTTGAGACAGTTGAAAATGAGGGAGCAGAACACAGATTCCTCTCTCTCAGTGTGAAAATGTCAATGTCAGAGTATAAGGAGCACATGGGATAGAGCCGTCATTGAAAATACAGTTTCCCACAAACATAAAAATAGTGCCTTCCATTTAATCTAAAAAGTTTATTATATTGAAATGTTTACATAGCTCATTAGCTAAAACTCAATTTTCTTTTATTTTACAGGGAAATGATCTTCACTGGTTAGCATGTGCCTTATATGTGGCTTGCAGAAAATCTGTGCCAACTGTAAGCAAAGGGACAGTTGAAGGAAACTATGTATCTTTAACTAGAATCCTGCGATGTTCAGAGCAGAGGTAACTGTCAGAGTTTGAAAGGTAGAATGTGACGAATATGAAAGCTCAAAAATCATACTGATAGTAAGAATTCTGTCATCATTTCCCAGGCGTTTGTACCTATAGAGTGCTGAGTTTAGAAACTAGGTCATGGTTTTCCTTTAGCACATCTAAGTATCTATTATGTTTTACTCTTTAGTGAAAAGTACTGAAATTTTAATGTATTAGGCATTTGTATGAAGATTTTACTATTAAAGGTTATGACTTACTATTGTGCAGAATTGGCAGAATTCTAAATAAGGCTATTGAAAACTTTAGGATATACTCTAAATTATAAAGGTAAATAAAATAGGGTACTAAACTTAAAACTACAGGCACAGGATTTGTATTTTAATATATGGAATGTGTAAAGACTTCCCCATTTCCTGTTTGGGGGGGATAAACAACACTGTTACAATCAATTATTGAAAGGGTCAAATACTGTTTTAAAGAAGAGGCAAAAATTGCTTTTTCTATCTGTTGTGTAATTGAATTGATTATATTTATAATTTGTGCCTTTTGGGTGAATTTTCTTTTATGGCTTATTAAAGATTGGTGGAAAAAGAATATTTGGCACTTTGTGGGGGAGAATACCACAGTCAAAATTTATGTACCTAATGGCTTAAAACATTGCTTACTATTAAAATAACAAGAGATGTACTATTTTAGCTGTAGCCTATTTATTAACCTTGAACTCCATCCCAAGTTATATTTAGGCCTAAGAACAAGAGACAGTGCATAAAGAGTTGAACCCCTGAGCTGTAAACCTGCAGAAGTGCAAAAGTGTAATCGTTACGGAGAAGAAAAGGGGAGGCAGAGTAATCCAGTTAAGTGACGGATGAGGAACTTTAGAAGCAAAGGCCAAATTATGGAATCATCATCATAAACCGTAGTAAATCGAACTTATCCAGCATTTTAATGCAAGTAATACAGTCCTAGACTTCAGTTGTATTTCCATTTCAGAAACTCAGTTTCTATCTTTAAATTTTCACCTTTGAGTTCAGATTATTTACTTTTCTGCCATAACGAACTAAAATGGGTTAAAAACAAAGTATGTCGGGCAAAGATATTTATAATGTGTATAACTGACAAAAGATCAGTATCCAGAATTATATAAAGAGCTACTAACAAATGGTTGCATGATTGACAAGCAGCTACTAAACAAGGGGTAAAGAATGTGGTTTCCCAAAAGTCAGAACTCACATAGCTAATAGATATATGTAAAGATGTTCAATTTCACTAGTAACCAAGGAAGTTCAAATTAAAAACAAGGTATCTGTCATTCTCATCAGATTGGGGAAATTTGAAATCTGATAAAACCAGCTTTGGTCATTATGTGGGGAAATGGGAACTCTGTATTGCTGGTGTACCTTGGTGAGAGTATAAATTGGCATGGCCACTTGAATGGGAAATTTGACAATATCTTGTAAACTTGAAGATGCACAGTCTCTAACTCAGCAATTCTACTTCTTGGTGTCCCTAAAGAAGCTCTTACATCCAAGTACAAGAATGTGTTGTTACAGCATTTTTTTGTCATAAAGTAAAATTAGAAACCTCAATTTTCATTGGTTGGGGAATGAATGCAAAAAGTCATGGTAGTTCATATGAAGGAATATTTTTAACAATTAAAATGAAAGAGATCTGCATGTATCAATGTTAATCTCAGAAACATTGAATGAAAAAGCAAGTTGCAGAATGCTACTTACTGTATGATACTATTTATGTAAAATCTTAAAGCCACACACATAAAAGATAGTACTTACTGTTTATGGATACATATAGATCCATATAGTAGGTACACTAAGTAGTAAGTATTATAACACAGATTCAGACTAACTTTAGAATGGTGGTTATCTTTGGGGAGGCAGAGGGGGGCATGGGCTTGGCTGTTTTTGTAGAACCTGAAGCAAACATGGCAAAATCTATTCAATATGTTAATGTTTGTTAAATGGGGCAGTTGGGTACTTAAGTGTTGGTTACATTACTCTGATTAATTATTTTGTATCTTTATATTTTTCATAATTAAAAAAGTAAAACCCTCTGGTAATCTCAGAAAAATAGATTAGGAAAATCAGAGAAATAAAACCAATCTGTAAGAGATTAAGCTAGTCAGAGGCATGAATTGTGATTTTATCACTGTCTGAAAGTAATATAATTTAATGAGTTAAATTTTTGATTTAATTATATTTGTGTACCCTACCTTTGTGTTAATTTTGAAAATATCTCATTTTTTGTTTTTAATATCAGCTTAATTGAATTTTTTAACAAGATGAAGAAGTGGGAAGACATGGCAAATCTACCCCCACATTTCAGAGAACGTACTGAGAGATTAGAAAGAAACTTCACTGTTTCAGCGGTAATTTTTAAGAAATATGAACCCATTTTTCAGGACATTTTTAAATATCCTCAAGAGGAGCAGCCTCGTCAACAGAGAGGAAGAAAACAGCGGTATGTTTTTATATTTGTTAGTCAGGAATATGCTTTTTTTTTTTTTAATCTGTGCTACAGTTCTGATCCCTCAGTTCTTGTCCCTCAGTTTATTTTGTTAGTTTGTTTTGTTTCTTTAGAGAGAGAAAGAGTGCATGCACACGAGGTGGGGGGAAGGGCAGAGATAATCTTAGGTAGGCTCCAAGCCCAGCGAGGAGGCCATCGTGGGGCTCAGTCTCACAACCCATGAGATCATGATCTGAGCAGAAATCAAGGTTTGGTCACTTAACTGACTGAGCCACCCAGATACCCCTATTGTGCTAGTCTTAAAAAAACAAATGTGATTTCATAAATACACTGTCTTTCCAGTAGCTCTCTTTTAATAATAATTTCTTCTCATTTCATGTTAGCCATGAAGAATTTGGCTTCCTTCATATTGCAAAATGCATGGAGTTATCATTTCTGTAAACTTTCCCTTTTCATTTAAGTACCCAAAAATATAAAAGTCAGATCTTAGATATTTTTGCCAATTGGCCACCTTGGGTATAGAATTTGACTCCTTAATTTTCTGTTATTGGCTATGTTGACTATTTCTATTATTTGACTTTTATGTCCAGCTTAGTAACAGATAATCCCCTCTGAACTGGCTTCTGTATGTATTTTGAAGTTTACGATCAATCAAGAGTACAGAAACTGGATGCAGGAGAGTAGGGGACCTGAAACGATTATGAATTTGTGCTTTCTGATCATGTCTGCAAAATCTATCAACTTACTCTGGCTCAATGTTTTCCATCTTTCCTGACAGATAAAGGCAATCATGTGATGCACATTCTCTACCTTGATCATGAACGCTTTTTCACAAAGTAAAAATGGAAATTGTTCTTAAACTAGAACTAGAACAATGTTGACAAGAAAAGTCAGGGAAAAGGAGTTATTATAATTGAATGAATAATGTCTGCCTCTCTTTCTTTCTTTTTTTTTTTTGCCTCTCTTTCAATATAAAATTTTTTCCCAAATTGTGAAGGATGTTTACAGTAGGTGAGGAGTTTTCTTTTTTTTTTTAATTTTTATTTATTTATTTGAGAGAGAGAGTGAGCAAGTGAGAGAGAGAAATGGAGCAGGGGCAGAGGGAGAGAGAGAAGCAGATTCCCTGCTGAGCAGGGAGCCCAACATGGGGCTCGATCCCAGGACCCTGGGATCATGACCTGAGCTGAAGGCAGACGCTTAACTGACTCAGCCACCCAGGCATCCCAAGTGAGCAGCTTTTAAAAAATAAAAGAAACTATGTACTTTCTTAGATAGTTGACTCCACTGCTAAGGAAGCAGCTGCTCTAGTTTGCTTGTAGTTTTGGAGAACTATTTCCAAAGTTTGGATAGATGCTTTGTTCTAAGTCTGAACGAGGCTGATGTCATTTACAGGAAGATAGAGAATATCTTCTTTCTTTGGAGTGTTGTAGAAAATGATTTTAGATTGCACTTGCTTTGATAATTTGGTAGTGTATGTATACTACCTAATTATAGTTAAGAAAATTGTAAGATAACTTTATTTTAAAAATTTTACATTTAGATCACTCTGTATACATTTATTAGTACTTTTGGTTAATAGTAGTAACATACACCATTTACTGAGCATTTATTATGGGGACTGTTCTAAGATTTAAATCTGTATTACTTCAGTGAATCCTTATGACAACCGTATGAGGTTTCTGATGTTACAAGTGGAGAAACATACACCCTTGAGAGGTGAAGTAATTTAGTCAGGGTCACACAGTGAGTGTGGAGCTATTGAAATTAGTGGTCTGCTTGCAGAACCCAGATGTTTCACCATGACTCTGTACTACATCTCACATACACTTTGAATATTTGTCACTGGGTATTTATTGAGAACTTCCTGTGTGAAGTATGTTGTTAAGTATTATATAGGACACAAGTATTTATTTATTTATTTTTGAGAGAGAGAGAGAGAGAATCTTAAGCAGGCTCAATGCTCAGTGCAGAGCCTGACACGGGGCTCAGCCCCACAACTCTTGAGATCATGACCTGAGCCGAAATCAGGAGTTAGATCCTTAACCGACTAAGCCGCCCAGGCACCCCAAGACACAAGTCTTTAAAAAAAAAAAAAAACCCCAAACCCACAGCCACTGTCTTTTGAGGGCTTACAGTATAGTTGTGGAGAGGAGGCATGTAGAAATGTGAAAGATAACAGAAACGTACAACTTCTGAGCCAAAATTAAACCACTGTGCATGAGCCAGTTCACTAAGGTTCCATGGAATAAGGAACAGTGGTGGGATTTCGATGGGTGAATTTGGAGATATAGATAGAGCCTTCATTGCATAGGACAAAGAAAGAATACACCAAAGTGGCAAAGTAAGAGGCGTTTGGCCTAGTAGGTTAAATTCTAGGGTTCTCAAGTTAGAGTTTTTAGAGTGGCTTGAGTGTTGAGCTAAAAAGTTTGGCTTTTATCTAGGGAGGCATTAAAACTGAATAGTTCTCATGTGCCTGTGGTAGGGAGGCCACTTCTATTTTGTATTTTTTGATTTTTTAAAGATTTTATTTATTTATTTATCTTAGAGCATGCACGAAAATGGGGAGGAGCAGAGGGAGAGAGAATCTCAAGCAGACTCTGCTCTGAGTGTGGAGCCCAATGAGGGGCTTGGTCTCACGACCCTGAGATCATGACCTGCGCTGAAATCAAGCGTCAGACGCTTAACCAACTGAGCCCCCCGGCACCCCGAGAGGCCACTTTTAAAAAGCAGGGCACTGACATTTAATCCTTGCCATGGACTGGTGACTTAAGTACAAAACTATGCCCAAGTAGAATAATCGTTCAGTAGATGAAGAGACTGAGGCACATGGAGAGCAAGTATGCCTTGCGAAGGACAGTGGGGGAGCTAAACCTCAGAGCTCTCCTCAGAGCTCCTTGTTGGGGTGTGGAGACCACAGATGTCTTATCTAAACATCGCCAGAGGTTCTGGTAGAAAAGCTAAGAGCTTAAAACAGCTCTGAAACTCTCTTCAGCATACAGCTTTGGCAAAATAGAATGGATCGTCTTAACGATAAAGGATAAAGAATTCTAGGAAGCCCAGAATTTACATTAAATAGTCCTTTTGTGACTTGATGTAATCTGGAATGTCTTTAGGGAGAGAGGGTTTACAGTTCATCAGCTGTGATAAAGGAAAGAAAAAATGAGAGAATAATCTCTCAAGAATATACACTGGTCCGAAAGCAGCATTAGCCTTGCTGATGTCATCTGAAAGAACTGTTGTTACTCATTTTCTACCTTACCTGTCTTGACCTTGAGAACTTTTTATAGTTCTTCAGAATTTTCTTTTTTCTGGGATGAGCTCTTTCCTTGGCTTTGTCCTTACCAGTATTTGGTTGGAGCAGAACTTCTTGCACGTTTTCTGTGTGAAGTGAATCTGCTCTTACTCCCTTTAACTGTGGGTTTGGTGTCTCACCTACTTTATAGTCATTTGTGATGTCTTTTTCAAATGCTTCTGTTATCTCATGACTTTTTTCGTCCCCCAAAGGCGACAGCCCTGTACCGTGTCCGAAGTTTTCCATTTTTGTTGGGTGCTCTTTATATACGCAAAAGGTAAGACAGAGCAATATTTATCTAGGTGTTAGCTTATTTAAATGTTCACATACTACTTTTGTCAACCTGTAATGTGTATCAGGGAAAGATGCTCACTGGAAAATTTCTTAAGGGTTTTAGTCTCAGATTCATTTTTAAGTATTGCCTTTTCATAAAAGTCTTTTGAATTTCTTTATAATGTCCAAAACTTCTTTCGTTAAATGGAAAATCCTTTAATTTTGTTCTTATGTAACATCTTTTCCACTGAAAGCTATTCTTCTGAGTTATGGACTGAAAATACATTAGTGGTCTGTACTGGTATCTTGAGCTGTATTTTTCATGAGCCACGTCTTACTTTGCTTAGGGTGACTGCTCATCCTCAGTATGTGTAGTTCGGATTACTTTTTGCATTTTGTTCAGATAAATATACTTGCTCAAATGCCTTTGGATACAATTTATTTTCTCCCCCTTCTCATCTCCCGTAACTTACCCAAGGTTTGTATTCAGTGAAATATGTTTTGTTTTGTTTTTTTTGGAGGGGTCCTCTCTAAATTTCTATGTAGAAATGATTCTTAGTAATCTCAAAAAGAAAAGAAAGTACAGTTACGTTAATTACACACTATGTAGAATGCCTTTGCTATTAAGAGAACCCAATAAAATACAAAGTTATAATCAAAGAATCATAGAGCGAGAAGGAATTTCATAAATGTAAGAGATTCTCATTATTAGATCAAGTAGCCCAAATTATTTACGTTTAAGATTGGTAACTGAAGCCCAAAAACTAGCTGCTAGAAACAGAGCTAGGATTTGAACCTGCATCTAGCTCTTGGTTTCGTGCCAGATGTGAAGGCCCTCTAGCAAGGATGTGTCACTCCACTGCTCTCGGGGTTTGATGTATCTGATTATAGCTGGTCCTCTGTCGCTAGTTGAGTGAGAGCTCAGCCTTCTTCCCTGAGCTACATGGTTGATTGAAGGTATTATGCTAACTGAAATAAGTCAATCAGAGAAAGACAATTATATGGTTTCACTCATATGTGGAATATAGGAGGTAGTGCAGAGGATCACAGGGGAAGGGAGGGAAAACTGAATGGGAGGAGGTCAGAGAGGGAGACAAACCATGAGAGACTCTTGACTCTGGGAAACAAACAGAGGGTTGCGGAGGAGAAGGTGGGTGGCAGGATGGGACAACTGGGTGGTAAGCATTGGGGAGGGCACGTGATGTGATGAGCACTGGGGGTTCTATAAAACTGATGGCTTATTGAACTAATGATGTACTATATGTTGGCTAATTGAATTTAAATAAGAAAAGAAGAGAAAAATCTTTCTTCTGCCAAAAATAAGCTGTTAGTTATTTTGTTTTCCATCACACTGGCATGTTTCTTTAGTGGAGATAAATGTGATATGGTAAGTGGTACAAAATAAAGGCGTAGGAGCATATAAACTGTTCTCATACTGTCACTTGCTGTCACTTTTAGTTTGCCGTGGCTGGTATTATATACAGTATTAATCTTGTCATTCGATTGTGGGCAGGTATATCTGACTTCTGGGATTTTTATCTGTTTTGTTTATGTCTTTTATGGTGTCCGTGTACCTGGGAGTGAATGTGTTTGGTACTACATAAACTATTTACAAAGAATGTTTTGTCCTTATTTCATTTTGGTCTCACTTGATCACCTGGGGTGGCATATTTTTTGTCTCTGCAGTTAACTCAGTGTTTGAGTTTTATTATTCCATCTATAATTTGTTTAATCTGAAGAGTGTCTGACACTCTGATCTTTTATGATTCACTAGGATCTTTTCTAATAGAGTTGTTTAATTCGTTTTATTCAGTTCTTGATTTAGTTATTTGGAGAGAGTTGTACTATTCTGTAGCCACCTTTCTCATGACTTCCCTGCAGCATATGGGCAATCCCAGATTATCTCATTCCTGATACATAAGCCAACTTTCTGCCCGTTATCTTTGTTGACTTCCTGTGGCAGTATACACCAGTGACAAGTTTGGGCTTGTCATCATGAAGGGCTTTGTGGCCTGAAGACCAAATGAGTTCCTGTTTTACACTCTCCAGTCTCCTCATTCCTGATAAATAAGCCAACTTCGGAGTTTAAACAAGTTATCTTTATTTGAAAGATAACTTATCTTACAAAGTGAGATTTATTTCTGAAGTCAGGATTTGAAATGTAAAGTATGTCGGGTTGGGACAGTCTTGGAGTTTAAGATTCTGATCTTTAGGGGCCTTTCTGTTTTTTCTTAGAAGTTATAGTGCTGCTGTTTTTTTGTTTTTTTGTTTTTTTTTTTCCTTTATGGCAAGTACAAACCAGTGACAAGTTTAGGCTTGTCAATCTGATGGGCTTTGTAGCTTGAAACCAGTAGGTGCCACTTCCTGTTTTACATTTGAGAAACTGAGTATACTTTAATATTAAACATCTTTATAGTGGAACCAGGCAAGTTAGTCTGGTTGTTATCAATGCAAAACTTAACCTATTAATTATCAATTGTCTTTCTGACAACAAAAAAAATTTTCTCTTTAATTCATCTAAGTTGATTTGTTGAATGTTTTCATCTATACAAAAAGAGAGTTATCCTGATATGTGGAGGTAAGTGGTAACTTTATTTGGAGGAAGGGGGGGGGAAGCCTGAAACAAAGTAGTGTGTGTGTGTGTGTGTGTGTGTGTGTGTGTGTGTGTGTTTGCATGTATTTGGGCAGGCATTACGTGTGAAAATGTTGAGGTTTAGAAATAATCCCTCAGATGTATGTTAGCTATTAAACTTGAATTCATGTGATGTTATAAGGGTGTAAAATCACTAGGAAGCATTCATATGCAGTGTTTAATGAGAAAAGGGATATGCTCGAAGTTATGAAAGATATCTAGAAATATTTCTTAGTTTCTAAGAATTGAACTGTTTACCTGCCTATAAAAACTGATTTCAGTGTTAAACTTAAAACTAGGATTGCAGAAATGACATGTTTCTATAGGTTTGAGGTTTGGTTTCTTTTTTCTTTGTTACCATGCATCTATGTTATTCCTAGGATATTGTTTTGTTTTGTTTTAGTTTCCCTCTTAGAACTGCTTTTTGTGCATCCCAAAGATGTTGGACCATTGTGTGTCTCCATGTATTTTAATTTTTTTTACTTTTTTGTTTTTAATTAAGTTTTAAATCTTAATTCCAGTATAGTTAACATACAGTGTTAATTAGTTTCAGGTGTATAATATCTAATTTTCTTGACAGAAAAATGTTTTCACACTAAAGAATTTCCTACAGTTTGAGATAATTTATGAAGTTGTTTGTTTAGAATTTTCAAAGAAAAAAACCAGTGATAAAATTTTGGTCAGCTACTAGGGATTTAATGCTTATTTAATGAATATTGAGTGAATGAATGTTGTTTTTAGTAAAGTTTTGGTTTTCATTACACTGAGAAATTTATTAGACTTTTAAGAGTAATATTTCAAAAATGTAAATTTGCCAGAACACTTCATGTAACTTTTTTTTTAAAGGTTTTTTTTTACGATTTTATTTATTTATTTGAGAGAGAGAATGAGAGAGAGAGAGCACATGAGAGGGGGGAGGGGCAGAGGGAGAAGCAGACTCCCCGCTAAGCAGGGAGCCTGATGTGGGACTCGATCCCGGGACTCCAGGATCATGACCTGAGCTGAAGGCAGTTGCTTAACCAACTGAGCCACCCAGGTGTCCCTTCATGTAACTTTTGAGTCAGCTTTGGTACAGTGTTGTAAATGTCGTTTTAATTAAAGGAAGAAGTTACTTTTAAAATATTGTAAAGTTGATGCAAATATACTCGATGACTGTTTACATTCCTGTAGGTAATTTCCCCATGATTAGTGATGATTTGGTCAATTCTTACCATCTTCTCCTGTGTGCTTTGGACTTGGTTTATGGAAATGCCCTTCAGTGTTCCAATCGCAAAGAACTGGTGAATCCTAATTTTAAAGGTAAGATTATAAATCGCAGATTACTGGACAACTCACATTTCTACATTGTGTTTACCCTTGGGAGTTGTGCACATACCACAGGTTTCCAGCATCAGAGAATATAAGTGCTTTGAAAAGCTCTATCATCATGGTTTTCCAGAGTACTTATAACTGCTTATCACCAGGAGTTGAGCTCTCTGTAAAAATATTTATGGAAAAAGCAATTGCAAATATTACAAACTGTAAAGTCTTTCATGGCAACTTGAGAAGTTTCTGCAATATATACTCAATAAGAAGAAGGAATTTAAAAATCCAGAGTAGCAAAGTGACATTAAAACTGATGTTGTTTTTCTACATTGCCAGGCTTTCACAAGTAGCTCAAAATGGATTTATTGAAATACTCTTCATTTCAATTTTTTTCCCTACAGAAGAGGAGTAGTAATGGTTGTAAATAAGTAAAATGAATTTTTAGCTCTTAAACTAAAAGATGAATAGAAATGATTGTTTTGGCAATGCATTTAGCAGGTTTTAAGGCATGTAATTTCTGTGAGTGATACACAGTAAGAGACCAAATCATAACTTACAATTAATATTATAAATATTAAACAGTATTTATAGATCTAGTATATAATGCTGTTGCTATTTGAATAATACCATGGTAGGGATAGGATTCTGAATGATTTTCAATTTTGGGGTGGTTGCAATTAGAATTTTAGCTTGTCCAACTCTCAAGGTAGATTTTTAAAGTTAGGAAGTTAGTTCCCTAGTTGCTCCTGCTTTGGTATATTTAATGTTTTTCATTTAATGTTTTTTTCTCTCCTTTCCTTTCTAACTCCCTCAAATTTATGTTTCCATATAGTGGCTGCTTTTCATTTTTCCACTCTTTAGTTTTTCTTATACTGAATCTAGGGCAAGAATAAGCTGTAAATCAATATGTTAAATCTTCCAATATAATGAAATGAAAGCTTATAAACTATATATACTTTGAATAGTAATGTTTTTCAAAGTCATATTTTTATTTGAATGTCAGACTTATTTGCAAAGTTATATTTTATTTTTATGTTTTTTAGATCTTACAATATACTAAAATTGCTTTTTTTAAGTGTCTCCAGATAAATAATTGAATAACTAAAATCTTTTGAGTAGTGATACACTTTACTTCTATTTATATTTATTTTTGTTTAAGTATAATTAACATACAATGTCATATTAGTTTCAAGTGTACACTATAGTGATTCAGCAATTCTATACATCACCCAGCACTCACCATGGTAACTGTAGTCACCGTCTATCACCATACAATGTTATTACGATATTACTGACTATATTCTTTATGTTGTACTTTTTGTCTCCATGACTGCTTATTTTTATTTATTTATTTATGTATGTATGTATGTATGTATGTATGTATGTATGTATGTATGTCAGCGGCTTGGTGAATAAGTTTTTTTATTGTCTTTATCTGAAAAATCTTCATAGGACTTGTGGTTTGGTTTATTAGCTTTCAGCAGCCTGTTCCTGAGCTCTAAGGAAGCTTGCCTTCTTCTGAGCTCCCTAATCTTTCTTCTGGGTAAGAGACCATTTTTTGGGATGGTTCCACCTCTTCTTTTTAACTTCTGTCTTAGGCTTCTTCTCATAGACTGGATTCTCTCAGGTAGTAGCGAGAGCTTTCTTATACATCTCCTTCACCATGTCTAGAGATACTTTGTTCTTTATGTATTGACAGAATTGTTCCTTGTAAGCATCTTCATCTTCTTCCATTAGGTAACACATATAATCTGCAACGTTCTGACCCATGACATGCTTCCGATCTTCTTCTGCATTGACTTCCTTGCTTTCCAAATCATAACCAAGGAATTGTTTGGTACTGTGAGTGACAGACAAGCCTCCATCCATAGCTCCCTTGAGGGCCCCCAAAACTTTATGTCCAGTAGTAGTTCTGGCCAGCCCTGCATCCAAATAGCAGGTGAAGGCACCAGGTTGATCACCAGTGCTTTCCACATTGCATTCATCTCTAATCATTTCCACTTGGCCTTCACAGATCTTGTCCCTGCCAAACCTGTTGAGGAGCCTACAGACCAGCAGCAGGTCCATACAATATGCTGCAGCATAATTTGTCAGGCTAGCCTTCACACCATACTTTGTGAGTTCATGAGCGTGAGCTGCACACACAATCATATCTCCTTCTATATGGGCATGAGCAGTCTGACAAATGATCTCTCTGTTGGTTACGTGGACCATCATCCTGTATTTTTAATCTGAATTACCAAGCATTTCTGAACATAGTTATCAGTCTTACCCTCTCACCTTCTAAATTTCACCTGGTATCTCCTGATGCAAGCCTTATTCTTGACAACTTTACGAACGCCATCCTACAGAACAGAGACTGGTTTCTGAGGCTCGCCACAGACCAGCACATCCTTGCCAATGCTTGTTATTTCTTGCCTTTTTGATACTAGCCATTCTGACTGGTGTGACACAGGTGGTATCTCATTGTGGTTTTGATTTGCATTTCCCTGATGATGAGTGATACTGAGCATCTTTTCATGTGTCTGTTAGCCGTCTGGATCTCTTCTTTTGAAAAATGTTTATTGAGGTCCTCTGCCCATTTTTGAATCGGATTGTTTGGTTTTTTGGTGTTGAGTTGTATGACTTCTTTATATATTTTGGATATTAACCCCTTACTGGATAAATCATTTGCAGATTTCTTCTCCCATTCACTAGGTTGCCTTTTTGTTTTGTTGATGGTTTCCTTTGCTGCGCAGAAGCTTTTATTTTGGTGTTGTCTCAATAGTTGATTTTTGTTTTTGTTTCCCTTGCCTGAGGAGACATATCCATAAATATGTTGCCAAGGATGATGTTGAAGAGATTACTGCCTAAGTTTTCTTTTGTCTATTTGCTATTTTTGAGGTAAATTTAGAGTCAAATTAGGCCCTTATATACTGTTTCCTGTATACTTATATGCTAACTCACGTGCTGATTAGACTTTTTCATTTATTACGATTTGACTTATTGAATATTACCTGACCTCTCTCTTCTGTGATTTTACTCATTGTAGGCCTGTCTGAAGATTTTCATGCTAAGGATTCTAAACCTTCCTCCGACCCACCTTGTGTCATTGAGAAACTCTGTTCCTTACATGATGGCCTAGTTTTGGAAGCAAAGGGAATAAAAGAACATTTCTGGAAACCCTATATTAGGAAACTTTATGAAAAAAAGGTTTGTAAGTAGTAAAGAAGTAATGTGAAAATATTTTCTGGGTAAAGATTTGTTTTAATATGCTGACTTAAGGATCTTTTCTTTCATCATAGCTCCTTAAGGGAAAAGAAGAAAATCTTACAGGGTTTTTAGAGCCGGGGAATTTTGGAGAGAGTTTGTGAGTACTTCTGTTATCAGACTGTTTTAATATTTTAAATTGCATACTTAGAAAACCTCAGAGTTTACTGTTTTTATTGTTTGTACCCTGGAAATACAGAATATGTTTTGTGGGAGAACATAGGAAAGCAGTGAAAAATTCCATCGACTGTTACTCTAAGCACATGGTTTTAAATTTATTGCAAATTGTGTGGCTGTTCTTGAAAGCTTTAATAGTTAAGAAATTCTTTTGGAACTATATAGGTTAAAAACGATGATGTGGAAGTAGTGAGGTCTTCACAGATGCCTAGAGCAGCTAGGAAAGATAACTCAGCATGTCACTAGAAGCTGCACCTGCCAGGCAGGCTGGTACAGGGCACCCACCCTGAAACACTGTCCGCAAAATACACCTACTGTACGGTGGAGTGGCTTACTGTAGCAAGCTTGTGTTTCATACACCTCGGTTTTTATAATTAGCAGTGGTCTGCAGTTTAGCTTGCACAAAATTATTAGAACTTTTTAGTAAATTAAAAAAATGAAATAACTAAATGGCCTAAAACATGAATTGAAATGGCAGTTCTGTGAGTGTATATGTTGTTTATTTTGCTTTCTTTCCCGCCCTCTAGTAAAGCCATCAATAAGGCCTATGAGGAGTATGTTTTATCTGTTGGGAATTTAGATGAAAGGATATTTCTTGGAGAAGATGCTGAAGAGGAAATTGGGACTCTCTCCAGGTGTCTGAATTCTGGTTCAGGAACAGAGACTGCTGAAAGGGTGCAGATGAAAAACATCTTGCAGCAGCACTTCGACAAGGTGAGCTGGCTGGGGCCAGGAGAGCCGAAGTGCAGGAGCAGACGTGTCAGATGTTCCATTTTACATGGGTAATTGTGTGTGTGTGCGCGCGCGCACATGTTGTACTTCTTCCAGTATGAAAAAGAAAATGCTTGTCATACTTAACTGAAAAAGTTGTCTGTGTTTACTGATTTAATTTTTGTTAACATCAGCTTTCAAAGTTTTGGGGTAGATCTGAGAGAGCATTTAATATAAATTTAAATGAATGTATCATGCTGATAGCTGTTGGTTTTGAAAAAATGGGCCAGTAATATGCAGTTTTTATTTATTGAACATGGTAGACACAGAAAATGTCAGTTGACCTGAAGGGTGCCTTCATCTAGACACTAGAGAAACTGAGAAAATGTAGTCTTTTTTTTTTTTTTTTAAGATTTTATTTATTTATTCATGAGAGAGAGAGAGCGAGAGAGAGAGAAAGAGAGAGAGGGGCAGAGGGAGAAGCAGGCTCCCAAGGAGCAGGGAGCCCGATGCGGTCCTGGGATCATGACCTGAGCCGAAGGCAGATGCTTAACCATCTGAGCCACCCAGGCGCCCGAGAATCTGTAGTCTTTAGGAAAATTCTGTTAAACTGAGTTTCAGGATCATGGTGTTATTTCTTGCATACACTTAGGGTGATGGAGACTAAGAGTTTCCCAATTCTGTTGTGATGTTCAAAGAAAATATACAGCTTTTGACAAGTGCCTTCAGAGGCAGTGTGGATAATTCCAAGGGGTAATTCACCTGTAAGATCAAACTTAAGACTGGTTTGCTTATTCATTCAACAAATACTCTAAAGGTATTTATGCCAGATAGTGTCCTGGACACTGGGGATACATCAGTGGACAAAACAGCCATGAATATCCTGTTTTATATTCTAATGTGGAGAGGTAGATAACCAAACAAGTAAATATACAGGACATCAGATGATGATATATGAAGAAAAGTAAAACAGAGTAGTAGTACAGAGTACTGGGGAGGAGGGAGAAAGGGTGGGCCTTGGGCTGCTAGACACAGGGCTGTGGGGAAAGGCATCTCTGAGGAGGTAACACCAACAGAGATCCGAAGTAAGTGAGGAAGCGAGTCATGTGAAGAGCTGAGAAATGTGTTCTGCAAGCCCAGAGAACAGCATGGGCCAAGCCTTGCTGCGGGAGCATGGTTGGCTTTTTGGAGGAATCGCGGGAATGCTGTGTGGTAGGAATAGAGTGAGTGAGTGAGTGAAAGAGTGATTAAAGAGTGAGGGGCGGGCGGACATGAGGGTCAGGAGTTCCATATCGGGCGTTGGCAGCTGTAGTAAGAATTTTTGCCTTTCCTCTGATTGGGAGGAAAGCCATTAGGAGCTACCACCGTCCATGTGAAGATGTGTGAAACAGTTTTCCACTGTTATGGAAAACAGTGACTGGATCAGCCTGATTGACATTTTTAAAGGTCTCATGAGGAGGTGCTTCAGGGGGCAAGGTGGAAGAAGGGAATTAAGAGGCTGTTGAGGTAGTTCTGGTGATAGCTCACGGTGGTTTGGACCAGAGCAGTGGTTGTACTGGGGCCGTATTGTGGAGATGGCACCCACAGGACTGCCTGAGGGCTTGGATCCAGGGTGTGAGAGAAAGAAGACAGTGATGACTCCAGTTGCATAAATGGTGTGAAAGCTGAAGTCCTTACGAAGGCCTCTAAGGTCCTCAGATACGCTGAGCATACCCCAACTCAAAGCCTGCGCTCTTACTGTTTCCTCTGCCTAGAACATGTTTCTTCGAGCTATTCATGTGGTTGACTTCCTCACTTCATTCAGGTCTCTGATAGACTGACCACTGTACAGAATACTAACCACCAACTTCCTCCCCAGCCTTCAGCACTTCCTTTCCCTCTTACTCTGCAATTAGTGTTCCTCTTAGTATTTGTCACTGTCTTAAGGTAAGTGGGTAGGTAGAAAGGATTGTTTGTCTGACAGTAAGTCAATTAGATACAAAGATAGGAAAAGAGAAAGAATCGTTTGTTATGCAAAGCTCTGGGGCACTGCAAAAACTTAGAAGTCTTTACTTGGAGGAGGAATGTCCTGATATTTAAAAATCTCAATATTTATACCTGAGTCAAAGAAAGGCTCCTTGATCAGAATGCACGGGAAGCCTTAAGCCAAGAACTGAACAGTACTACCAAGAAACTGCATGCTGACCTGGAGGACTGTGGGCACAAGGCTGTTGGTGGGAGTCCTGCCTTGTTCCCTCTGCAGAAGCACTGCTCCCTGTGGGTGGTGTGAGACGCAGCTGGCTGTTCTTGCTTTCCTGTGTGTGTGCAAGCTGTCCCCTCCCAGCGCAGCACTGGTCCGCGTACAGGAAGGAAGCTGGCTCCAGGAAAAGCTGGGTAGAGCAGGGAGGAGCCTTCTGAATGTCCTTAACCTACCCAGGTCATCTTACCAATCTAAAAAAATTATAGAATTAATTTCTTTGAAACCAAGTGGAAGTCTTGGCACTATCCTGTTTAAGTCACAGAGGAAGCATATAGATTTCGATGTGTATGGTGATCTTCTGTGCTTATCTATATCGCATTAAACTTGAGTAGTTGTTTTGCTGGGTGAAGATTTTGCTAGGTGTTTTTACAAGTACTTCTAGAATAAATATACTTACTACATAGGGAAACATAGTTTTTCCTGAATATTGAAAAACACTCTTAAGCTATCTTAGCCTTTCAGAGTTTATTAGAAAAAAATAGAAAGGATGTTTCACTAGCATATGTATTCATGCTTAAATTCTCAGACATGAAGTCATATATTTTTCATATTTATATGCAAGAATGTTGACTTAAATGTACTTCCCTGAAGGTCCGTCTCCTTTAGGGGGGAAAGAGAGATAGATTCCTGTAACGAAAGGTAAAGGAGGGGCGGGAAGGCTGAAGAAAGCTGTTTGTTCTGTGTCAGGCTGTTTTTTTGTCCAGGAGTGTTGCTGTGTCCCATCTCTCTGAAGCAAATTTGTTGATTTAGATGGGCTTTTGTTAAATCATGGAATTCATCTGGGCCAGGTTTAATTCACCGCTTTCTTTTGTCAATCTGTGAGTAGTCAGAAAAAAGTAATAGATGGGAGCTGTGAAATTCTGTTTCTCAGGGATATTCTTAATAGTTTATTGCTTATTTGTGCCTTTTGGCTTAGGTTTGAAGTAGGGATACTAGGGAACTATGCCTTATCTTAAAGGTTTAACTTTTTTTTTTTTTTAAGATTTTATTTATTTATTAGTGAGTGAGAAGTACAGGGGGAGAGGCAGAGGCAGAGGGAGAAGCAGATTCCCCGCTGAGCAGGGAGCCCCATGTGGGGCTTGATCCCCAGGACCCTGGGATCATGACCTGAGCCGAATGAAGGCAGACGCTTAACTGACTGAGCCACTCAGGAGCTCCTTAAAGGTTTAACTTTTAATAGACAAACTTCCTAGTTGGCTAAAATACAAATTGTCCTTTCACACATCTTCATATGGAGGGTGGTAGCTCCTAGTGGCGTTCTTATGTTTAAATTCCAAGAATAGTGATATTTGAATCATTAAAATTTATTGATAAAGTCTGATTGGTTTAAATTCTCATTTGTGAAGTAATTAAAGTCATTCTGACCTAAAATAATGTTCTCTCTGCCCTCCCCCCCCCAATTTAGTCTAAAGCACTTAGAATCTCCACACCACTTACCGGTGTGAGGTACATGAAGGATAACAGCCCTTGTGTGACCCCAGTGTCTACGGCAGCACACAGCTTGAGCCGTCTTCACGCCATACTAACAGGCCTCAGGAATGCACCAAGTGAGAAACTGGAACAGATCCTGAGGTTAGTTTGAGCCCTTCTTGCCTTCTAAGATTTGATTGTTGACCATTTTCTATTTTAATTTTTTAACTTTTAGTGCCTTAATTCACTCATTATTAATCGTATACCAGTTGCATGCTCAGACCCTGCTGTTAGTCTGTGGAGGGCATAAGTAATATGGGACGTATGAATAGAAGGTGATCATTTTTCCTCAGTATCTTAGTGTGTTCCAGCTGTTATCACAGAAGACCATAGACTGGGTGACTTACAAACAACAGTATCAAGGTGCCAAGATGCAGTGTCTGGTGAGAACTGCTTCCTGGTCTTTTTGCTGACCTCACATGGTGTGAGGAGGCACGGGAACTCTCTAGGGCCTCTTTTATAAGCGCACTAATCCCATTCATGAGGGCTCCACTGTCATGACCTAATCACTCCCAAAGGCCCCACTGCCAAAGACCATCACATTGGGGGATTAGGTTTCAACATGAGAAGCTGGAGGGGGAGCACAAATATTCAGTCCTATAGCACTCAGATTTCTTTTATGTAGTATGGGAGACAGTAACTAACAACACTATACACTGTAGATTAAAGCACCAAACTGTTACCAACTGTTCTATCTTAAGATTTCAGGGAAAGAGGGATCAATAAAGATGGGAGTTGTCAAAGGACTCCATGAAGAGGATTGGACCTGAGCAAATTTCTGAGGGGTGGGTCAGATTTGGAAAGATAAACACTTAATATTCATAACTAATGTCAAACCACTGTAACTTCTGTAAGCTCTAGAGAATACCCTTACCCTGAAAATGAAGTTAACTGCCTTCAGTCCTTTGATCTGCCTAAGACTGGTGGGAATATCCTTGAGCTTTAGTGAAAAGCATAATAAACTGAATCTCATGACTTGTGCATAGTTTTTGCAAATTTATTTCAAAGAATTACCTCCAGGGCCCCTCCTAGTTCTAAAAAGTATAGGATTTGATGACACAGACCCTATAGGAGCCCATTTTGTTTCTGGTGGTATAGTGTAAGAAGGCCCAGTATACATACTTTAGTAATTTCTTATTCACAGCTGGACTTATTAAACCATGAAGTCTGCTTTATTTATAAACTTGTGATTAATATCCAGTAGGCTATGTCTGTATGGCCTCTTCCTAAGTCGTGTTTCTCAGACCTTGTTTACATAGAATAGAGAAGCATTTTATAAATACATTTTAGAAGACTGACTTAGTCTTTATATCTTACAGATCCCTTTAGAATCTCTAACCAGGTGTAGCAGCTTCTTTAATCTTAAACACCATTAGTGGGGTTAAATATTACCAGTAAATATTAGGTAAAACCAAAGAGTCCTATTTTCTGAAAGGCACCTGTGTGTGTTCTTAAATAAAATTCTGCTTGTATATGATATTCAGTAGCTAGCTCTAGCCGGATTATAACTGATTTTTATTTTCTTTATAATTTTCTAAACTTGCTAAGCTTTTACAATGAATATGTATATCTATGATCAAGATAAAAACATAGTTGCTTCAACACAGTCATGCTGAGCTAGCATCTGCACCTGGAATTGGACAGGGCCGCAACCTCTGCTATGCCCACCACTTCCCATGACCTCTGGACCATGGACCCCCACAAAGTGAGCGAGCTTCAGGCCTTTGTGAAAATGTGTAAGCAGGATCCGAGCATTCTGCACACTGAGGAAATGCACTTCCTGAAGGAGTGGATGGAGAGCATGGAGGGTAAAATACTACCTGCTACTCATAAAACTAAATCAGAAGAAAATATCAAGAAAGAAAAAACAGAAGAAGGCAGAGGAAAACATAAAGACAAATGAACCATCAAGTAAGGAAAGTGATCTAGAAATTGACAGTGAAGGTGTGATTGAACCAGATACTGACGCCCCTGAAGAAATGGGAGATGACAGTGTAGAGGTGACTGGGGAAATGATGGATCAGGCAAATGATAAAAAAGTGGCTGCCATTGATGCCCTAAATGATAGTGAACTACAGAAAGCCATTGACTTGTTCACAGATGCCATCAAGCTGAATCCTTGCTTGGCCATTCTGTATGTCAAGAGAGCCGGTGTCTTCATCGAATTACAGAAGCCAAATGCTGCCATCCAAGACTGTGACAGAGCTATTGAAATAAATCCCGAAGTAAGTCAGAGGGGGAGACGAACCATGAGAGATGATGGACTCTGAAAAACAAACTGAGGGTTCTAGAGGGGAGGAGGGTAGGGGATGGGTTAGCCTGGTGATGGGTATTAAAGAGGGCACATTCTGCATGGAGCACTGGGTGTTATTCACAAACAATGAATCATGGAACACTACATCAAAAACAAATGATGTAATATATGGTGATTAACATAACAATAAAAAATTAAAAAAAAAAAAAGAAATCCCGATTCAACTCAGCCTTACAAGTGGCGAGGGAAAGCACACAGACTTCTGGGCCACTGGGAAGAAGCAGCACATAATCTTGCCCTTGCTTGTAAACTGGATTATGATGAAGATGCTAGCACATGCTGAAAGAAGTTCAACCAACTGCCCAGAAAATTGCTGAACATCAAGAAAGTATGAGTAAAAAAGAAGAGTGAAAGACAAGACAGAATAGAAAGTGTTAAGAAGGTTTGGGAAGAACATGAGGGAGCCCAGAGGGAGGAAGAAGCCAGATGACGATCAGAAGCCCAGACTAGCTCTTTTCTGGGTGGCTTTCCTGTGGGAATGCGTGGAATGGCAGAGGGCAAGCCTGGAATGGAAGGGATGCCCCTGGGCTCAATGAAATTCTTAGTGACCAAAGGTTCTTGCAGCCATGCAGGATCCAGAAGTTATGGGTGGCCTTCTGGAATGTGGCCCAGAACCCAGTAAATGTGTCAAATAGCTGAGCAACCCAAAAGTTATGAATCTCATCAGTAAATTGTCAAATTTGGAGGTCAAGCATAATGCCCTTCAGACAAATAAGACCCTTGCTGAAGGAAAAACAACTTAGATCACCTAATGGATGTTGCAGTAATTAATACAGTGTACCTCTGACCTCATGGAGAAAAAGCTGGGCTGCTGTGAAGAGAATCCCTACCCCTCGGCCCCATGTGTAACCCAAACATTTTGTAGTGGTTTGCTATTGGGTATTCATTCACATAATGTTTTCCTACCAGGAATTCCTACTAGGAATTTTAAACCTTAAAAATACTTAAAAACAAGTTAAAAGGGTGTGTTAATCCCTTAAAAAAAAAAAAAGAAAACGTTACAAAGGCCTACGTGATGATAATCTGTATAATGCTTCTGCATCTAACATATATTGCCTTTCTGGTTTAAAAAAAAAATGAAATAAACCTCATTTTGGAGGAAAAAATGTAGAATGCCAGTAATGGTTTATATGAGTCTGTAGTATAGTTTATATACCTCCTCATTCTGTTTTCTTCCAGGAGTTCCTAATGGGAGTTGTATTGCCCTCTGAGGAAACAGTTGAAGGCAAATTTGTTTGTTACCAGTGATTGCAGATGTGTAGGGTAGGTGGGGGCCAGTCAAGAAGGCTAAACTTAACTGCAGTAAAGGTACAGCTCCACGCAAGAAATATTTTTTTCACTCAAAATGGTTATACCAACACTTTTGATAAGGAGGTATGGGATTCCCTAGAATAATTTGGGAAGTGTGCAGTTTTTGTTCAAAGTATTTTATATTTACAGGTTAGTAAAATTACAGAGTTGTAAATAGTTTATTACTTTGTAACTGGGTTAGAACTTTAAGTTGGATAATTTCTTACCTTTTTTTTTTTTTTTTTTTTTTTTTAGGACATGTTCCAGAGATCCAACACAGGCCATTGCCAACAGATTGAAAGAAATGTATGAAATATATTCTCAGCATTGCCAGCCAGATGAGGATTTCAGTAATTCTAAAGGTAAGGCTTAATACTGTCTTGTTCTCATCTTTGATGTTCACATAGAGTCCTTTCTTGGTAAGTGAGTCAGAAATATGAAGAATAGATTTAGGACTTTAGATTGAGGGCTACAATATGGATGTCTAATTTTTCTGTTAACCAAGTGGTTTCTGGGCTTGTCTCCATAAGAGAAAATGTAGACTGATGCCTGGTACTTTGTTTGCAAAATCTTTAGTTTCATTTGTAGATTGGATATTATTAAATTTAGGAGTATAGTGGTTCTTCAAAATATTAAGAAGAAGTTCAGAAGATGTAACTGTTTCATGCCCATACCTGTTCTAGAAGTTGTCTGATGTCATGAATTAGAACCAAGTATGAGTAGAATAGTAAACCAATTATATATACCTCTCAGCATAGAGCTGCTCAGTTCAAACTTACAAAAAAAAAAAAAGTGTGACTCTTAATGGAATGCTATTACAGTTTTTAAGTGAAAATTTCATTTTACAGGGGCGCCTGGGTGGCTCAGTTGGTTAAATGTCTACCTTCGGCCCCGGTCCCACATCAGGCTCCTTGCTCAGCGGGGAGTCTGCTTCTCCCTTTCTCTCTGCCTGCCGCTCCCCCTGCTTGTGCTCCATCTCTCTCTCGCTGTCAAATAAATAAATAAAATCTTTTTTAAAAAATTTCATTTCACAATTTTAGAAAAATGTTAGTGTTACTGTGGCTACCATGAAGAAAATTAAGAAATCTTAGGAATGATTGGTGTAGCAGCTGTAGGAAGTGCATATATATGAAGTAATTGGTTGGTTTTTAAATTTTCTTTTGTGGGCAGGGAATGGGGTAGACTCACTTTCTACCATATGTTCTTTGCATGTGACTCTTGTCTTTTATTTGTGCAGAAATTGCCAGCAAACATTTTCGTTTTGCAGAGATGCTTTACTATAAAGTATTAGAATCTGTTATTGAACAGGAACAGAAAAGACTGGGAGACATGGATTTATCTGTGAGTAAACCACCAGTGTATTGGTCAGCACAATAAAATGTAGTTTCCTTTTAGCCCTACCCATACAAAACCCTGGACTAAACCAAAGATAAAACCGTAGCTTTGAGGGATTAAGATTGGCAGCTGAGCAAACTCCTGTCTTCACCTCTGGTCCCTCTCTTAGTGTTTCTCAGTGTGGCAGGCCGTGTACTAGAACTCACGGCTTCTGTGGGCAGTAAGACTCCATAGTCAAAGACTGAAACATTCAGACTTAAGGTAAATTGAGTTTTTAGAATGCATGGACTTATTAACCTGCACACTCCCTGAACAAACCTTGTATAGCAAGAATAAGTTGAGTATTGACTAGATAGGACTTTAACATAAATATTCAGCCATTGCTCTTTGACTAAGAAAATTATTTTTTCTAGATTTTACTAGTCAAGAAATATAAATTGATTTTGAAATAAGTGTTTACTTTTAATGACATAAAAATGATTTTTAAAAACTGCTTTTTAAAATAACATTTTAGAGAAAATTATAAAACTGACCGATAATTGTTCTAATTTCATGTAACTATTTACATTTCTTTTTTATACATGAAATTATGGGTATAGGAATTTAAAAGGCTGTTAAGACAAATTTTTAAATTTTGAAAGACATACAGGAGGGTATATAAAACAGTTGCAGTTTATGGCTGATAATAAGTGGCTACCTTTATACCCACCCAAGAAACTTACTAAAACAATTTTTTATTGTAGTAAAATATACATAACATAAAACTTACCATTTTAAGCATTTTTAAGTGTACGATTCAGTGGCACTAAGTACATTCATGGTGTTGTACAACCCTCACCACCAGCCAAGTTTAGAACTTTTTCATCATCCCCAACTGAAAGTTTGTACCCATTAAGCAATGACTCTCCATTCTCACTTCCTTTGAGCTCCTGGTAATCTCTACTCTACTTTCTGTCTCCACAAATTAACCTGTTCTAGGTATAATCATATAGTATTTGTTCTTTTGTGTCCCGCGTATTTCACTTGGCCTGGTGTATTCAAGGTTCATCTGTGTTTTAGCATGTCAGAATTTCATGCCTTTTTACGGCTGAATAGTATTCAAAATATTATTCATAATCAACAGTATATAATTGTTTGCCTTTTTTTTTGGTCAAGTTGTAGGAGTTATCCTTATATATGATTTGCAAACATTTTCTCCCATTCTGTGGGTTGTGTCTTTACTTCATTGATAGTGTCCTTTGATAGACAAAAGGTTTTAATTTTGATGAAGCCCAATTTATGTTTTTTTCTCCTGTTGCCTAGGTTTTTGGTGTCTAAGTAACTTTTTAATTGAAAAATAGTAAATGTTTATGTACAGATTTGAGAAATTAATAGCCAAAAAAAGGGGGGGATGTGATTATGTCTCCTGAGAGAAGTAAGTTCATTTGTGGCGCATGACCATCTAGCCAGTCACCTACCTTCCAGCTGTCTTTTTTTCTGATGGTGGCCTCTAACTGTAAATACTGTTTTGTAACCTCTTTCCACATTATTATTCCCCTAAGCAGCAGGGCGTATGTATATTTTTGTTAGGGATATAATTTTTTATCAGCTACATTTCACAATATGTAAGATTTTTGAAAGTTCTTTTATATTGTTGTAATATTTGTTTTGCTAAAACATGGGCTTATTACGCTAAGAAAAGTTCTATAAGAAAGTAAGCACATACTTCTCACTAACTCAGAAAATAAGACTTCCTTTGATATTTTTATTTAACTTTACTAAGTAGAAAATGTCTTTGTTAGAGTAGGCTAATATTTCTAAATGTTAATAACTTTGTTTTATAGGGCATTCTGGAACAAGATGCATTCCATAGATCGCTTTTGGCCTGCTGCCTTGAGGTCGTCACTTTTTCTTATAAGCCTCCTGGGAATTTTCCATTTATTACTGAACTATTTGATGTGCCACTTTATCATTTTTATAAGGTATTTTTAAAAATCTGATACTGATAAAGAAACTGTAGATGCAACCAACTTCCTGTTGTTAGCTGGCTAATTCATTTTGCTACCTAAGTACATCTCTTCTCTTTTTAATAATATATTTAATAATATATTTAGTAGTTTTTTCTGGGGAGAAGAAATAGAGAAGATATACTATCTTCTCAGATAGTATAAAGACCTATTTGGGGTAAAAGCTTCATTTGATTCTTCCTTTTATCTGCTATAGTCTTTTAGAATACTTTCATTTTATTGGCTAGGAAGCCTTTAAAAAAAGTAGTAAACAAATCAGTAGCTAATCTTATATAACAACCTTTTTAAATTTTATATTTTAATGAATTAAGTAGGCTCCACACCCAGCGTGGAGCCCAACACCAGGCTTGAATTCACGACCCTGAGATCAAGACCTGAGCTTAAATCGAGACAGATGCTTACCTGACTGAGCCACTCAGGTGCCCCAACCTTTTTTTATTTTATGGAAATAACATTGAAAGTGTCTTTCAGGAGAAAAAAATTCTCTTTCACATGTTATATAGAAGTGCAGAGCGATGGCAATGATTTGGTGGTAATTGTTTTTGTCTTGATATCACTTTAGTGTATGGGTTTATCTTAATTCTAATACAGTAGTCAAAAATCAGTTTTTTTAGTGGCACGGATTGAATGTCTAGACTTTTTGTTTTATTTATTTACTTATGTATTTATTATTTTTTTAAGTAATCTCTACACCCAATGTGGGGCTTGAACTCACAATCCTGAGAGTAAGAGTCAGATGCTCTGCTAACTGAGCCAGCCAGGTGCCCCTAGAGTTTTTAAATGTGAAATGTGAAATGTAAGAGTAATATTTTTCAGCTTTAATAGAAAAGGCATCTTTTTTCTTTGAAAAATGTTTAAAATATGCCATTATACGAAAGATTTTCTATAATTCCTACATGAATTTTAAATAATAGTTATTTATAAAGACAGTGAGAGGAAGACCAGCTGTTTCAAAACAGTACTGTTATTTAGATTTGTAATTTTTGATGAATTATCTGCTGTATCTATAAATATGTAAAAACAAAATTTACCCATTTTGCTTCACACTTAATAAACAAGTTTTTGGTGACAAAAATAATTATTAAAGCAGGGCATTTTTTTTTTTTTAAATTTCAGGTGATAGAAGTATTCATTAGAGCAGAAGATGGTCTTTGTAGAGAGGTGGTTAAACACCTTAATCAGATTGAAGAACAGATCTTGGATCATTTGGCATGGAAACCAGAGTCTCCACTCTGGGACAGAATTAGAGACAATGAAAACAGAGTTCCTACTTGTGAAGAGGTTTGTGAAAATACCTTAACATCTTTCTATAACAAAAGTACATCAGTAACTAGTCTGTTTATATTCTTGTTTCACTGAGAGCAGTTAAATTTAGTGTCTTTGTTATGGGAAGTGGGAGGGTGGCAGTTGGGTTTAATATGGTACAGTCACCCCTGTATCTAAGAAGAAACCCCTTAGTCTATGAGTCAGAAATAATGTGTGATTGCTCTAAGGTTTCAGTGCCAGAGTAAGAATTCAGTGTTCTCTCTTAATTTTCTAGTCAAGTTTCTGTACATTAGAATGATTGGTATTCTGATTCTCTAAATCAGTAATGAAGACTGATTCATATTTAGTATTCAGCTAGTAGCTTTGAATTTTTTAAGCCTGCCAGACTTTTTTTTTCAACTTCAGTATGAAAATGGAAAAGACAGCTGATTTTATTTAGGTTGAATAACTGGTGAGCCAAGTTTTCTTTTGCCTTAGATTGTGACTGTATTTCTAATGAAAATGCCTTTTTGAATAAGACACTCTGTGTATATCATTCTTTATAGGTTATGCCACCTCAGAATCTGGAAAGAGCAGAAGATATTTGTATTGCTGGCTCTCCTTTGACTCCCAGAAGGGTGAGTGAAGTTCGTGCTGATACTGGAGGACTTGGAAGAAGTAAGTTTAAAATACTAGGGGGAATATTTGGGAGCCTAATATCTGGGAATTGAAATTCTATCTAAAACTACAAGTGAAGTTAATAGAGTTTATATAGAACTATTTTGTGCATTATAGTACCACATGGATCACTTAAAAGTAATGCTTTTGAAGAATATTTAAGAACACAGGAAGATGCATGTAATAACAAGTGACTATAAAAAGAATGCTATATATTAATGTGATTCTTACATTTGAAGTGTATGTTTATATATAAGTATATAGAAGGGCTGAAATGGGAAAACCAGACTATTAAGAACAATTATTATTGGATGATAGAATTCCAGGGGCTTTCTGTAAACTTTTTAAGATGATTATGTATTTCTTCTAAAATCAGAAGATGGGCTCAGTTAATTGAACGTCCGACTCTTGATTTCGCTTCAGGTCATGATCTTGGGGTTGTGAGATTGAGCCCCGAGTTGGGCTCCACACTTGGCATAGAGTCCCCTTGAGTTTCTCTCCCTCTGCCCCTTCCCCTGCTCATGTGTGCATGCTCTCTCTCAAATAAATCTTAAAAAAAAAGAAAAAAGAACAGAAAAGCTTTTAAATTTTTTTTATTATGTTATGTTAGTCACCATACAGTACTTCATTAGTTTTTGATGTAGTGTTCCATGATTTATTATTTGCATATAACACCCAGTGCTCATTGTAATATATACCCTCCTGAACACCCATCACCGGGCTACAGAGCTCTATGATGCAATTAGGTATAGACAAGCCAAGCGAGTTCAGCTTTGACTCTCGGCAGTCAAGCTGTGCTGTCCTGGTTAATATGACAGCAGTGTTGGCCCAAGAAGCACAGAAAAGACAAGCTTCACTATTCATCTGGTTATATTCAGGCAGCTTTTTAAAAAAAGTAATCTCTATGCCCATCATGGGGTTCGAACTCAGAACCCCAAGATCAAGAGTCATATGCCCTATGGGCTGAGCCAGCCAGGCTCCCCATCAGGCAGCTCTTCGTAACATCTTCCAGGTGCAAGGTTTAAGTTTACACAGCTGAGACAAAACTGCTTTTTAAAAAGTGATTCTGTAAATTCAGAGAGTTCTAAATCCTTAGATGCCATTAGAAGGATATTGTTTCTAGATCAACCTTTTATGTAATTGATAAGCACTGGCTATAGACGAAAGATCAGTTTTACAATCAGGAATCACTTTATGTCAGTGCATACTCAGTAAATATGGATGATCTATATGAAAATGTCCTGATTTCTTGGAAGAGGTATCATAATGGCTTAACTATTTTTCTGCTTTTGTCCACCTCAGACCCACAGATCTGACAGCCGGTCTTCCTCAGTCCTGTATCTGTAGTTTTTCCTTCCTTAGTCTATGGATGAGAACTTGACTTTAAATTTCATTTTCTTTGTATTCATCACTTTTCCAATTTCAAGGTCTCTTAATGCTTTACAAGATAACGATCATAATGCATTCTTTCCGACTGCAGCTTTGTTTCAAATACAAATCTAGTGAGTTTATTGGCTTTTGTACCATTGAGAGATTTAACCGTTAAGCTATAGACTGTCAGGACTGCTCCTGTCAATCCCCTTATGACCTCCCTACATACATTTTTTAATTTAAAAAACCTGATGGGTTGTTGGACATGCTGCTTGAAAATACAGCCACTGTCAGCCACTGTTGTGAATATTTAACAACAGACCGAGCCATGAAGTTTACAGAGTTTGTTTCTATTTATGGTGATGAAGAAGTTTTGGAAATAGCAGTGATGGCTGCACAACATTGTGAGTGGAATTAATGCCACTGAACTGTACACATAAAAATGGTTAAAACGGCAAATTACATGTTATATATATTTATATTAAAGAAACTAATAACGTAATATACCAAAACCATTGAATTGTACAATTTAAGTGATTAAAATGTATGTGAATTATATCTCAGTAAAATTTAAAAACTATAATAAACTAAGCTTGAGTCCAAAACACATATATCCATTCTTGCTGAAGAACATTACTGAGTTTTAGTAATTTTCTGTATGTGGAAAAAAGACAAAGATGAAAACTAATAAAACTGGGGCGCGGTGCTCCCAGATGATATCATAGTAATATCAAGTCCCCTTGTTGAGTAGTGGCTTTACGGTGAAATCACATCGTACATGAGTGTTAGGTAGAAATTGAATGTGGTCAAAAGTATCGTAGGAAAATAGAATAATTCTTTAAATTGCCCTTAAGTCATCAAGGTTCTGTAGCAGTTGAGGGCAGAGTTTGGTTTGATTTAGCAGAAGCTGGAATGAAGTAGGGAGCACTGTGAAACAAATAGAGAAAAATTCCTATGTTTAAATTTTGCTGTTAATAGTGTCTGGTTGAGTTTTCATTAGTTGAATGTAGCTATGGTGTGACTCCTGTAATTTTTGTTTATGAAGTATTTCAGACACTGATTAGTTTTGAACTTAAGAGCTCGGATTCAGAAGTTAGGTCTGAGTTTCCTTGAGTTAAACCGTTTGTTTGATTTGTTGTCGTTGTTGTTGCCTCTAGGCCTAACATCTCCAGCCACACTGTATGACAGATACAGCTCCCCAACAGCCAGCTCTACCAGAAGGCGGCTGTTTGTTGAGAATGATAACCCCTCTGACGGAGGGACACCTGGGCGCATTCCCCCACAACCCCTCGTCAATGCTGTCCCTGTGCAGAATGTATCTGGAGATGCTGTTCCTGTCACACCAGTTCCTGGACAGACTTTGGTCACCATGGCAACAGCCACTGTCACAGCCAACAATGGACAAACAGTGACCATTCCTGTACAAGGTAAGGAAGTTGGATATTGAGTTCTTTCTTGGTGGCATTTGTTGGAAAGTCACCTGAGATTTGGCTGGAATGACAATATGAGAGAAGAGTGGAGCGGGGAAGGAGGCCGGGAGGGGGGAAATTGGAAACCTATGCCTGGAGAACCTTTCATCCTCCTCATTTTCTCCCAAACAAACTGTAGGTATTGCGAATGAAAATGGAGGGATAACATTCTTCCCAGTCCAGGTCAATGTTGGAGGGCAGGCACAAGCTGTGACTGGCTCCATCCAGCCCCTGAGTGCTCAGGCACTGGCTGGAAGTTTGAGCTCTCAACAGGTGACAGGAACAACCTTGCAAGTCCCTGGTCAGGTGGCCATTCAACAGATTTCCCCAGGTGGACACCAGCAGAAACAAGGCCCACCTTTAACCAGCAGTAGTATCAGACCCAGGAAGACCAGCTCTTTATCGCTTTTCTTTAGAAAGGTAATTTTTCCTATACCCTTACCAGAGCAGAAGCTTGGGAAATATAAGTGTTAGGTAAACAAAGTTTGAAATGTTTCTGTTTATCTACCAGGTTTACCACTTGGCAGGTGTCCGCCTTCGGGATCTTTGCTCTAAACTGGATATTTCAGATGAACTGAGGAAAAAAATCTGGACCTGTTTTGAATTCTCCATAATTCAGTGTCCTGAACTTATGATGGACAGACATCTGGACCAGTTGTTGATGTGTGCCATTTATGTGATGGCAAAGGTGAGTACCATTTGGAATATAAAAGGAAAAAGTAAAGATGCTACTTCTGTACTCTCAGAACACTTTTAACAGTTTTATTGAGATATAATTCACTCCATTCATTCATTCATTCATTTTTAAGTTGGCCCCACACCCAGCATGGAGCCCAGTGCGGGGCTTGAACTCACAACCCTGAGATCAAGACCTGAGCTGAGATCAAGAGTTGGGACACTTAACCAACTGAGCCACCCAGGCACCCCCTAATTCACTATTTAAAATGTACAACTCCGTGGATTTTAGTACATTTTAGTACACTTACAGATTGCAACCATCACCACAGTAAATTTTAGAACATAATATTCCATTGTATGAATATATATTTTGTTTATGCATCAGATGATGGTATTTTCAGTTTTTGGCTATTATGAATAATGCTGTCGCGAACATTTGTGTACAAGTTTTTGTGTGGACATGTTTTCATTTCTCTTTGGTATGTACCCAAGAATGGATTGCTAGCAAGGTCATATACTGTGTTTAACCACTGAGGAACTGCCAGACTATTTTTCCAAAGTCCCTGCACCATTTTGTACTTCCACCAGCAGTATATGAAGGTCCTCATTTTTCCACCTTTTCATCGGCAGTTTTTTTTTTTTTTTTAAGATCTTATTTATTTGACAGAACACAAGCAGGGGGAGTGGCAGGCAGAGGGAGAGGGAGAAGCAGGCTCCCCGCTGAGCAAGGAACCTGATGCAGGGCTCAATCCCAGGACCCTGGGATCATGGCCTGAGCCAAAGGCAGATCCTTAACTGACTGAGCCACCCAGGAGCCCCTCATCAGCACTTTTTATTATCAGACATTGTCTTCTAAAATAACTTATTGAGGTGAAATTCACACAACATAAATCAGCCATTTTTTAAGTGAACAATTCAGTGGTATTTAGTACGTTCCCAGTATTATATACCCAATCTTTATCTTGTTCCAAAATATTTCCATCCTTGCAGAGTAAAACTACTTACTTTACTAAGTAGGTTCTCTGCATTCCCCCTCCCACTAGCTCCTGGCACCCACCATTCTACTTTCTTTCTCTATGAATTTGACTATTCCAGGTGCCTCTAGGAGTCATACAATATTTGTCTTTTTATAACTGGTTTATTTCAGTTAGTATAATGTCCTCAAGATTTATCCATGTTGTAGCATGAGTTGTAATTTTCTTCCTTTTTAAGGCTGAATGAGCTTCCATTGTATGGACATACCACATTTTATCCATTCATCCATTGATGCCCACTTGGGTAGCTTCCACTTTTTAGCTATTGTGAATAATGCTACTATGAACATGCGTGTATGAGTATCTCTTCAAGTTTTTAGTTTCATTCTTTTTTGTATATACCCAAAAGTAGAATTGCTGGGTCATATGGTAGTTCTGTGTTTAATTTTTTGAGAAATTTGCCTTATTTTTCACGGCAGCTGCACCATTTTACATTCCCACCAGCAGTGAATGAGAGAGTTTTAATTTTTCTACATCCTTGCCAGCTTCTTTTTCTGTTTTTTATTATAGTCATCCCAGTGAGTATTCATTGATACATTCTGGTGGTTTTGACGTATTTCCCTAATGACTAATGATGTTGAGTGTCTTTTAGTATTTTGAGTTTTTGATTCTGGCCATCCCAGTCATTTGTTTACTGGTCATTTGTTTATCTTCTTTGGTGAAATACTGGTTTAAATCCTTTTCCCATTTTTTATTTGGATTGTGCTTTTTTGCAATTGGGCTGTAGTTCTTTATACATTCTGGATGCAACTTTCATCAGATATTTGCGAATATTTTCCCTCATTCTGTGTATTTTTGCATTTACTTGATAGTGTTATTTGAACCATAGTTTTTAATTAAGTCAACTTTTTTCTTTGTTGCTTGTACTTTTGCTGTCATATCTAAGAATACACATTGCCAAATCCAAGGTCATGAATATTTATGTGTTTTCTTCTAAGAGTTTTATAGTTTATCTCTTACATTTAGGTCTTGGATCCATTTTGAGTTAACTTTTATACATGCTAGGAGGTAGGAGTCTATCCAGTTGTTCTTATATATGGTAAGAACATTTAAGATCAACTCTCTTGACTGCTACGGGGCGCCTAGGTGGCTCAGTCATTAGCATCTGCTTGGTCCTGGGATCGAGCCCCACATCGGGCTCCCTGCTCCGTGGGAAGCCTGCTTCTCCCTTCCCCGCTCCCCTCTGCTTGTGTTCCCTCTCTCGCTGTCTCTGTCAAATAAATAAAATCTTAAAGAAAACTCTCTTAGCACATTCCAAGTATATAATATGGTATTGTTAACTATAGTCAAATGCTAGATGTTAGATCCCTAAAACTGACTCATCTTATAACTGGAAGTTTGTACTCTTTGACCAACATCTCCCCAATTTCCCCACCCCAACATATGCATCTTAACTATATCAAAATCAGCTTCAGATTTATACTGACCTAATTCCAGTGAGATAAAGAAGTGTCCTATATAGCTGTTTACTTTTGATCTTTTGAGGTGTATTGTGATACATATTATGTCCATAAGTGTTATAAATCCAACAATTGCATTGATCTTTTATAATTCTATGACTTTTAAAGGAGCTGAGAGAAATATATTCAATGTACATCTTTTGTTATTTTAATCTTATCATTTGATTCTTTTTATTGGTTCCTGTGGTTTTGAGTTGTCATCTGCAATCATTTCCTTAGCCCAATACAGCGTTCCTCCTTCTTTGCTGTTTTTGGCAAATGTATCACATTTCTGTATGTTTTAGGCCCTATAAAACATTATATATATATAGTTTTATACAATGACTTTTTAAATCAGTTAAGGAGAAATACACATTTTATGCTGTCTTTACAGTTATATAATTATCTTTACCAGGGCTCTTTGTTTTTTTGTGTGTATTTGAATTACTGAGGTCACTTGCTTTTAGTTTGAACTTTTAGTATTTCTTCTAAGATTGGTCTTTTAGCAGCAAATTCTGTTTTTACACTTAATCTTAGCCAAAAGGCCAAGAAGTGATAGCAAATTCTGTTTTTATTTTGTATTTTTCATTTTTGAAAGATAACTTTGTTGGACACTGACTTCTTATTTACTTTGAGCGCTTTGAATATGTTGTTCTACCACCTCTTAGCTTCTATAGTTTCTGATGAGAAGTTGCCTGTTATTTTATTGGGGTTCTCTTGATGTTTTCAAGAGTTTCTTCCTTTGGTTTTTGGCATTTGTACTATATGTCTGCATTTATCCTATACTTGGAATTCTTAGAGCTTCCTGGATGTGTGGGTTACTATTTTTTAAATAAATTTGGGAAGCTTTCAGCCTTTATCATTTTTTTCTGCTTCTGTGTGTGCTGAATGATGTTCACAGATCCCTGAAGAAGCTCTGTTAATTTTTCTTCATTCCTTTTTCTGTGTTCTTCAGGTTCCACAGTCTATCCCAAGTTTGCTAATTCTTTCTTTCTTCGCCAGTTCAGATCTGTTTTGTCCTTCTGGTGAATTTTTCATTTGTTAACTGAACTTTTTTATTCTAGGTCTGTGTTCAGATACCACCTACTCCCTCTTGTTACTGAATTTTAGTAGGTTTTCCTGAATAGTTCATTTTGTATAGGCCCTTTGGCCCATTTCCAGAGACTTGAAATGGCTGTTTATCTGATTTTCACCAGTTTGACTGGGGAGTAGGTTCACAGAGCTCTTCAAAATATTTTTGAAGTCAATTTCTCTCTCAGAATACTCTTATTCTTCGCCAGGTCACAAAAGAAGACAAGTCCTTCCAGAATATTATGCGTTGTTATAGGACTCAGCCACAGGCCCGGAGCCAGGTAACTACATTTTCTCTCAGGGCTGAAAATAAAACTTAAAGTCTCTGATAAATATAAAAAATTAACCACAGTTGAATCTGTGGCCTTTTCTCCAGGCTAAAAACTAGGATTCTACGTTAAGGAAGTCTTTTAATACTCTTTAAATACTCTTTAATCACTGAAAGACAACTTTACATCTTGATTAGTTTAAGTCCTCTTTTCTCCAAAAGGTGAGGAGGTGAAATATTTGATTCCTTCTTAATTTGGATAATCACAAGATAGATGTCAATTTAGGAAGTTGTTTGGTTTCTGTGTCACCTTTCAGGCTAGTTTAGAAAACAATACATTTAACCAAGACAACATTAAATGAAAACAAAACTCATTTTATCTTTAATACTATTCATTTATCTCAAGGAGTAGGTATGTAAGATCTTTGTATCTGACTTAGAATAATTTGATTTTATGGTTGGGTGCTAGCACTGCCCTTTATATTATAGTATTACAGGCCATATTTGAAATTGGAAGCCAGACAGGCCTCAGTGTAAATCCCGGCTCTGTTATTTAACAGATATATGACCTTGGCTGCATATATTAATCTCCCTGGGGACAACAGCTCTTACTACATAGAGCCACTATGAGAATTTAATAACATGTCAAGGTCCTGTAGTCCAAGATGTGCTCAATAAATCTGTCCCCTTCTCATGGTCTCTCTAAAGGTGTATAGAAGTGTTTTGATAAAAGGGAAAAGGAAAAGAAGAAATTCTGGCAGCAGCGATAGCAGAAGCCATCAGAATTCTCCAACAGAACTAAACAAAGACAGAAGTAAGTGTTTAGGGTCTTTATGAACACTTACAAAATTAGGAGCTTCTCACTTTTTAGGCCTTTTAGACTAAGGGTTTTTTAGATGAAGGATTACTAAATGAAATCACAACTGTGTTAAAATATTGGCAAAAAATTTGTTGGAACAATAAACAGAATCCTAAATTTAGTGGCAAAGTTGTTGGTCCTTTCTCCCACAGCTTCGAGGCACATTGTGCATAGCATTTTTCTCCAGGGAAATTAGAGAAGGTTTCAGGCAGGAATTTCTTGGCCTGAGTTCCAGAAAAGTCTGGCGTGCCAACTGAAACCATGCTATGGAAATACCACCCCTAATTGTTGATTTGCATTACTCAATGCAGGGCACAGGTCCTAGAAAATTTGGTGTAATTTATTAGTGAAAACCACTCAGTAAGCCTTTGCATGGCGGGGGGTGAAGTTAATACTTAGGCATGTCTGTGCTGTGCTCCCTGGGTTGAAGAACAGAATGCCCGTTTGCTGCCATTAAACAAGTACAGTGGGTACCTGTTGGCCTTTCTCTTACTGAATTTTCTTCTTAAAAACAATCGTGCACGAGTAATCTTTCTGTTGAACACCCTCTGTTCTACCTGCTGCAGCCAGCAGAGACTCCAGTCCTGTCATGAGGTCAAGCAGCACCTTGCCGGCTCCACAGCCTAGCAGCGCCCCTCCTACACCGACTCGCCTCACAGGTGCCAACAGTGACATGGAAGAGGAGGAGAGGGGAGACCTCATTCAGTTCTACAACAGTATCTACATAAAGCAAATTAAAACCTTTGCCTTGAAGTACTCACAGGCAAACGTAGTAAGTTTGACAGGGATTATTTCGTACTTTTTTCACTTGTGAGGGAGGAGAAATAACTTAGGTTGAGCTAGTCTTAGAAATCATTCTTTTGTTAAATAAAACTGAGGAAATCTCTAACAGAGATAATATGCCTAACCGACAGAATTTCTTTTTATTTTGAAACATTAAACCAGATGGTATTTGGATTATACCAAATTACTGTAATACAAGAGAGCGAGTGCATGCATTCACGTTGTCCAAAACTTACCAGCTACGGTAACCTTCCAGGTTCCTTAACTTTCTCTCTGCCTCTTGTCTCTTCATATATAAAATGGGAATAGGAGTAGACCCTAGCTTATAGGGTTGCTGTGGGGATTAAATGCCATAATGTATTAAAAATGCTTAAAACAGTGGCACAAAATAAGCACTTAAGTGTTATTTGTATGGTTTTCTTTAAGTGTAATTGTGGCTGCTAATACACTACTGTTTACTCTTCAAAAAGCTACTGGTTTAGTATATACCTCTCTGCTCTTTTAATAAAAAACCATTTTCATAAAAAATACCTGGTTAGAAATTTCATTACCTTTCTTAGGAATACAGTTTTTTTTGTTTTTTTTTTAAATAGATGGATGCTCCTCCACTCTCTCCCTATCCATTTGTAAGGACAGGTTCTCCTCGCCGAATACAGCTATCTCAAAATCATCCTGTCTACATTTCTCCACATAAAAATGAAACAATGCTTTCTCCTCGAGAAAAGATTTTCTACTACTTCAGCAACAGTCCTTCAAAGGTGAGCCTAACATAAATCTTGGCCTTTATTGACCCCAGAATGTCTAGGAGGCTGGAATTGGGGTTAATGGGAAATGCTCAGTACTCACATGAGTGATGGGAACTACCAGGGAAAAGTGACCAGTAAGTCCCAGTGGAGCAAAAAACAGGGGCTGGGGAGAGAACTTTAAGGCTGGAAATAAAGGATTTAGATTTATTTTCATTGCTTTTCCTATTTGTGCATTTATAGTTCACTCTGCTGTAAATCTGGAGTTTTATGGTTTTTACTCCATTTAAAATCCAAATTTTTGTTAGGAAAATTTGGATTTCTAAACTGATTATGGAGTGTGTTTCTTGGACAGGTAGTGTCTCTGTCCTTTGGATTCTTTGTCTAAGGGGAGAAATGGACATTTTGTACAATGCAGTGTGACAGTCCTATTTAGTACAGATTTGTTGTGGCAGCATCTGCCTCCGTCTATAATGGGGAGGGGAGCTTGCATGAGGCCTTAATGGAAGAAAAGTTAGCAAGATGCTGAGGTGTGGAAGGAAGGGGTATCCAGGAAGTACCAGGAAAGGAAAGAAAACAATGTCTGTGAGGCAGTAAGACTAGATCACTGGGAATCATGTGCTGTGTTTAGGAGTACAACTCGATCCTAAAGCCCCTTACGTGATGCTCGTATTTAGAAAGAAACACACATAACCAAAACACCAATGTCAGTATCATGAGGAGAGGTTAGGTGGGGAGGGTACTGTTCTAGAGTGAAGGGGACTAAAGAGACAAGGCACCCAAATGCAGTGCATGATCTTTGATTGGATCCTGCACAGAAAAGCACAGCTATCAAGGACATTTTTGGGATAAGTGGGAAAATTTAATGTGGACTTCAATGTTAAATCTTATCTTTAAATTTCTGTTTAATTCCTTTGGTATTGATCATAGTACTGGATTATGTAGGAGAATATGTTTAAAATATTCAGAGGTACAATGTCCCAGTGTGAGCAACTGACTTTCAAATGGTTCAGCTAAAAAGAAAATTATATAAAGAGAACAAATGTGGTAAAATGTTATTGACTGATTACTGGGTGTTCAATGTACTATTCTTCCAACTTTTAAAGTAAAAAGTTGGGGAAAACAAGCAAGCAGCAAAACTCTTAGGAAATGGAAAGCCTTTTCCATTTTCTGTTACAATAGTAACGAAGCTGTCACATGCCTTTGAGTAAACTTATCCCTTGTTGAAATCTCAGTCAACCTGAATAACGAAGACATACTGATGTTTCTGAATAGGAAGACCAAATATTTAAAGATAGTTTTGTCCAACCACTGCACAGGTTTGATCTGATTCCAATGATATTGCCAGTGGGATTGTGAAAGCTGGAAACATAAATCAACAATAGCCCCAAAAGCAACTGGAGGAGATGACGGACAGTTCCTCTACTATAGACACAGCTGAGATAATGCAGGTTCAGGCCAGGCCACTACAGTGAGGCCAGTTAAAAGAATTCTTTGATTTCCCAGTGCGTATAAAAGTTACGTTTATACTATACTACTGTCTGTTAAGTGTGAGTTATATCTAAAAAAAGTGTTCATACCTTAATTAAGAAATATGCTAACCATTTATCTGAGCTTTCAGTGAATCATAATCCCCAGAGATCACCATAACAAATATAATTAAAAACTTTGAAATCTTGAGACAGTTACCAAAATTTGATACAAAGACACAAAGTAACAAACCCCATTGGAAAATGTCACTGATACACATTATCTGTGAAGCACAATAAAGCAAAATATGCCTGTGTTAGATAGTCACCCTATAACCAAATAAATTCCATCTAGATTGAGTTAAATGGAAAAAAATGAATACTCAGTACTACAAGTCAGAATACTCAATTCAAAAGAAAGAAAAAGGAAAGAACCATGGGAAAATAGCAAACAAATAGCTATTAAATGTAAATGGTCTAAATATACCAATTAAAAGGTAGAAATTGTAAGACCGGACACAAAAGCAAGACCCAACTATTTACTGCTTATAATTAACCCACTTTAAATATCGAGACACACACAGTTTAAAGTAAAAGGATGATAACTCATATCCCATTAACTGATGAATAAGTGCATGTCCATACAGTGGAATATTACTCCAATGGACAGTGGAATATTACTCCAATAAAAAGTACTGACACATGCTACAATATGGATGGACCCTGAAAACATTATGCTAAGTGAAAGTAGTCACAAAAGGATATTATATGATGCCATTTATATGAAATGTCCAGAATGGGCAAATTTATAGAAGCACAAAGCAGATTAGTGATTGCCTAGGTCTGGGAGGAATGGAGGGTTTCTGTTAATGGGCACATGTGGTACTGAATTACACAATTAAATGTAATGATTGCACAACTCTAGGAACATACTAAAAACCATGGACTTGTACACTTCAAATGGGTGAATTGTATGGTATGTGAACTCTATCCCAATAAAGTGTTTTTTTAAAAAAGGTAAAAGGATGGAAAAGGTTATATATAATCTGCTAACAGTAATTAATGTAGCCACTCCAGCTTTCATATTAATAAGAACATTATCACTGATAAAGAAGGTCATTTCCCAGTCAGAGGGCATAAAATCCTAAATAGAAAAAAATTTATAATCCAGAGATTTCAACATCATTGATAGAACAAGTAAACAGAAAAAAAAAAAAAAATCACTAAGGATATTCAAGATGTGAACAACCAGACTGGCTAACTGACGTTTATAGAACACTCCAGCAGCATCATCAGGTGCACATGGAACATTTACCAAGATACACCACATCGAGGACCATAAAACAAGTCTCAGTAAATTTTAAAGGATTCAGTGTATTTTCTTTTACCACAACAGAATCAAATCAGAAATCAGTAACAGAGATACCTGAAAACCCCCCAATTTTTGCCAACTAAATTGCATATTTCTTTGAGTCAAAGAAGAAAAGAAATTAGAAAGTATTTTGAACTAAATGAAAATTAAAACTTGACATACCAAAATTTGTGGGACACAGCAAAAGCAGTGCTAAGAGAGGGAAATTTACAGCACTAAAATACTTATGTGAAAAAAGAAATGTCCCAAATTAGTAACCTAAGATTTCACCCTAAACAACTAGACAAAAAGCAGGAATCAGTGAAATAGACAACTTAAAATACAGAAAATTAAGACCATTAAAAACCAGGGTTTTTTTGAGAAGATTTTTAAAAAACTGATATATCTCTACAACAGACTAATCAGGATTAAAAAAGAAATGATGAATCACTAAGATCAGAAATGGGAGCTATCAGTACAGGTCCTACAGATATTAGGAATATATAATGAAGGTTAAACAACTTTTTGCCAATAAATGTAATACTGCAGATGAAATGGATCAATTCCTTGAAAGACACAGACTTCTAGAACATACTCAACAAGTAATCTCAGTGAACCCTGTATCTATTAAATGAACTGAATTTGTAATTTAAAAACATCCTCTCAAAGGAAACTATAGGCCCAGATGGCTTCATTGATAAATCCTACCAAATACTTAAGGAAGATACAGTTGACCCTTGCACAACATGGGGGTTTAGGGCACCATGCCCCATGCAATTGAACATCTGTGTATAACTTTTGACTCCCCAAAACTTACCTATTAATAGCCTACTATTGACTGGAAACTTTACCGAGAACATAAAACAGCTAACATGCATTCTGTATATATATTATGTACTGTATTCTTAAATGAAAATATTAAAATCATCAAAAAAAATCCAAGTATAAGTTGGCCCATTCAAGTCAAACCCGTATTGTTCAAACTCTTCTAAAAAGTGAAGGTGATAAATTATCTCAGTAGTTGAAGAAAAAACATTTGACAAAATACACCATTCATTCATGATAAAGCCTCTCAGGAATTTCCTCAATCTGATCCAGACTGCATACCAAAAATATCTACAGCTACCATCATACTTAGAAGGCATTTAGATGTCCACTATTAAGATCAGGAACAAGCAAGGATATCTGCTCTCACCACTGCTATTCAACATAACTCTAGGCCCTCACATATATAATAAGGCAAGATAAAGAAGGCATACAGACTGAAAAGGAAAAAATAAAACTGCCTCCATTCACACATAATTTTCTCTATAGAAAGATCAAAATCTAAAAAATGTTAGTGGAACTAATATATAAAAATCAAATTTGGGGTGCCTGGGTGGCTCAGTTGGTTAAGCATCTGCCTTCGGCTCAGGTCATTATCCCAGGGTCCCGGGATCGAGCCCCATATCGGGCTCCGTGCTCAGCAGGGAGCCTGCTTCTCCCTCTCCCTCTGCCTGCCTGTCTGCCTACTTGTGCTGTCAAATAAAATCTTTTTTAAAAAATCAAATTTATTTCTATATACTAGCAACGAGTAAGGAGAAGTAAAAATTTTCTAAAGCACCGTAACATTAAATACTTTGAGGGGTACCTGACTAGGTCAGTCAGTAAGCATCCAGCTCTTGATCTCAGCTCAGGTCTTGATCTCAGGGTTGTGAGTTCAAGCCCCATACTGGACAAACAAAAAACAAAACAACATCAACTTAGGGATAAGTTTTGACAAAGGATGTACAAGACTCATATCCAGGGGCGCCTGGGTGGCTCAGTTGGTTAAGCGACTGCCTTCGGCTCAGGTCATGATCCTGGAGTCCCGGGATCGAGTCCCACAATCAGGCTCCCTGCTCAGTGAGGAGCCTGCTTCTCCCTCTAATCCTCCCCCCTCTCATGTACACTCTCTCTCTCTTTCTCGCTCTCTCAAATAAATAAATCTTAAAAAAAAAAAAAAAAAGACTCATATCCTGAGACCTATACAACACTGGTGAAGGAAAGACTGAAAATGGAGAAATTCCATGTTCATGAATTGGATGACATTTTCAAGATGTCCGTTTTCTTCCACTTGATCTATATATTCAATCTAATTCCTGACAAAGTCCCAGCAGAATTATCTGTGCAATAAACTGGTTCCAAAATGTATATGAAAATGCAAAGGAACTAGAATAATTAAAACAATCTTGGAAGACCCACACTGATTTCAAGACTTAACTATGAAGCTATGGTAATCAAGACAATGTGGTATTGGTGAAAGGACAGACATACAGATCGATAGAATAAAATCCAGAAATAGACCACATATACATGGTCAACTCATTGTCAACAAAGGTGCAAAAGTAATTTCGTTGTTCAACAGATGGTGCTGAACAACTAGATAATCATATACAAATAGTAAACTTGCACCCATACTCTGTACCACATATAAAAATGAATCAAAATGGACCATGGACCTAAGTGTAAAACTTATGAAACTTTGAGGAGAAACCATACGGGAACAAAATCTTTGTGAACATGGTTTACACAAAGAGTTCTTAGATAACAGAATCAAAAGCACAATCCATAAAAGACCGATAAATCTAACTTCATCAAAATTAAGAATTCCTGCTCTTTAAAAGAAAAAACAAGCCGCAAACTGGGAGAAAAGTTTACAAACCTCTTATCTGATAAAGGATTTATTTCTGCAACTATAAAGGATTATCAAAATGCAAAAGGAAAGCCAACCAACCAAATTTAAAATCAGACAAAAGATTTAACACACTTCATCCATTACATGCCTATTAGGATGCCTAAAACCAAAAAATGACAGTAACAAATTCTGGCAATGATGTGGAGCACTTGGAACGTTTATATATTCCTAGTGAGAATGCAAAATGATTCAGCATAGCTCTAACACCTGCAAAATAGTTTGGCATTTTCTTATAAACATGCCCTTATGATATAACCAGTAATTTCACTTCTAGGTATTCACCCAAGGTTCATACAAAAACATGTACATGAACGTTTAATAAGACTATTCTTAATTGTCAAAAAGTGGGAAACAACCCAGATGTCCTCCAGCTGGCTAATGGATAAGTAGACCTGTGGTACACCCGGATAATGGCCAACTACTTTGCCGTAAAGGGGAACAAACTACTGATACACCCAGCAACACAGACAAACCTCAAGTGCATTGGTGCTTAAGTGAAACACACTGGATTTGGTAGGACACTTCCTGTAGGGTTTCATTTCTATGAAATTCTGGAAAAGGCAAACTATAGGGACAGGGAACATCATCAGTGCTTGCTGGCTGGGGGTGGGTAGATTAACTAGCAATGTGGGAATTTTGGGGAATGAAGAAACTGTTCTTCACTGTGGTAGTTACATGACTGTCAAAACATTCACCAATGTACACTTTATAAGGGTGAATTTTACTGTAGGTAAACCTTTAAAAAATGACATTTTGTGCAAAAAAAGTTAGATCAAGCATCTGGATCTGTGGCTTTCACTCTTGTCTATCACCACCTGGAAAGATTTAAAAAAAAAATTTGCACAGAATTGGGAGTTTCTCCAATAAATAATAGCAAAATTAGACTGTTGAAGAAACATCTGTCATGACTTAATAGATAGCTGAGATCAGAAGTACCTTGAGTCTTGAACCAACCTATAATAGCCTAACATTTACACACTACCATGGGAAAAGAATTCTAAAATACCACACAAGGTAATTAACATGATTTGAGATCATTAGTGACACTTGTCAGGGCAGTTTCAGTGGACTGGTACAGCCTGTTGAATATTATAACATTGTTTGTAGTATGAAACAACTGGGAGGAAATAATACATCAATAAAGGATTAAACTGTGATAGACATAGAATACTGTATAGCAACTAAAGAGATGTGCATATACACTGATATGGGATATATACTGATATATATGCTGATAAGATCGAAGATGCAATGTTGGTTGAACAAATATTCCAAACAACACATAAAATATGCCATTTCAATTTCTTTAAGTAGGCTTGCACACACAGCGTGGAGCCCAGCATGGCACTTGAACTCACGACCCTGAGATTAAGACCTAAGCTTAGATCAAGGGTCGGACACTTAACTGACTGAGCTATCCAGGCACCCCTGCCATTTCAAACCTTTTTTTTTTAAACCTCACTTAATATTTCATTTCTAGTGAGTGCATTCGTAGATAGAAAGCAGAGGCTATAAGTAAGCCTGATTTGTTCAGCGAATGAAAAAATAACAGTAGATGTCCCAGGAACTGGTGAGGACAAGAAATCTCAGCATATTCTGTATGAATTTTTTTTTGGAATAAGAATTTATTCGTGTTCTAAATATGTACATATTGTGTAAATAAACTGTGATGTGTAAGATACTGTGTGTTGTATATAAATTATATGTAATGTAACACATTAATGTACAATATATATTGTATGGTATAAATGTGCTATGTACATTAAGTTATACACTATATTTCACATAATATGTAGACATTATATACAAATAACATTTATACAACAATTTAAGGAATAGTCAAGTAAATAGGAAACTAGAGATTAGGAATGCAAGCGGGTAGAAGAGAAAGTCAAAGGAAAGCTTTCTTAAGGTGGTTAAGATTTGAGAAGGTGCATATGCTAATAAGAACACTGGTGATTTTATTTAAAACCTCAGAAAAATTTTAAAATAAAAAATAAAATATGAATAAAATAGGTCTAGGATTAGCTTTAAAACAATCTGGTGTATGGGAAATGAATGAGGGTATAGATCAAGTAAGACTGGCCAAAATTGGTGCAGTGGGGTAGTTGTTATGTGAGAATTCATTACTCTGCCTACTTTCCTGTTTGAGATTTTTCTCTAATAAACCCAGGTGAATATGGTGAGTATATTTTCCATAAGGAAACATGGATAGTGAAGCAAAGCAGCATGTGAAAAAAAAAACTGTGACCAACAAACTACCAGAAAATAACGTGGCAACTGACTTTTGGGGCTTTGGAGAAACTTAATGCTAAAGGCACTATATATAGATAGGTCCAGTCTCACTAGCATCCTGGCAGTTTTTCCTCAATCAGGGTTCCTCACATTAACCATAGAACACAGAAAATAATTTGCCACATTTTTCTCATTTCTCCCAAGGATGAAAAATAACTAGTACCTTCTAGATCATACTAATAAATTACCTACAATGGATACCTTAGGGAATTAAGGCTTACTTGTACTGTGAAATTCCAGTTGAGAACTGCTTAAAAAAATGAGTAACACTAGACTGAAAAGGGCATAATACTGTGTAAAATCACACTATTTTTTAAAAAAGGAAAACAGAGACGTGTGGAATTGACTAAGTATGCCATAGCAAGGTGATGCTCCATAACTATTGTAGGAAAAAAAAAAATCACAAATTTGCAAACTCTTATCTTTGGAAAAGTGTACATCAGAATCACCCCTGGAGCTTGTTAAAAAATGGCTGGCTGAGAAGTGAAATCGGAGGATGTATAATTTAGTAGGTCTTTTCTTTATAAAGATGTTCAAACTCTTGAAGTTAAACTCTTAACTCATTTGAGGTTCTTTGACTTACCACTGAACTCTGCGTATTAGAATTTTAAAGTTTTGTATTTATTTTTTCCCCACTCTAGAGATTGAGAGAAATTAACAGTATGATACGGACAGGAGAAACTCCAACCAAAAAGAGAGGGATTCTTTTGGAAGATGGAAGTGAATCACCCGCAAAAAGAATTTGCCCGGAAAATCATTCTGCCTTATTACGCCGTCTCCAAGATGTAGCTAATGACCGAGGTGCTCACTGAGGTTAGTCTGTTGTACTGAAACTGTCTTTTCACAAACTCTGTTCAGCAGCACCATTAAATGCATGCTAGATTATGGGGCTTTTCCTAATCTTCTAGTATCCTTGGGATATCTCTACTCATCCCAAATGCCTTTTTCCTACCACTCAGTGCTTGCCATCAAGGCTGCTTAGAATCCAAACATGGATGTTTTAACTCTTCAGCAACGCTCTTGCAAGTATTACAGGGAACAGAGCGTGCTTAAATATATGTGTAAGAGGTCTCTGTTGACGTACTCTGGCAGAGGGACTGGGTTTCTGTTCATTCCTACCTGTTTTGTGGTCAGCTTCTGGCCCTCATGAAAAGCAAGACAAAAACTTAGGTGTTTGTCCCAAAACGCTTGGTAGGAGTTAGGAGGTTTTTGCATTCCTGAAACAGAACAAGGGAGAGAGCCCAGATTTGGAGCTCCTAGATTATCATCCCAAATCTCCCGTTCCCTTTGTGTAATTCTTCCCTCTTCCCATTAGGTGTGGTACAGTGTGGTAAGTGCTGGATTGTTTGGTGTGCAATGTGTGAGTGAACTTGTATAAGAAGTGGCACTTTAGGGCTGTAAAAAGCATGATTTTGTAACCCAGATTTTGCTGTATATTTGCGATGGCACTTTCTACAATGTGAACTTTATGAAGTATAAAACTTCCAGGCTAAACATGCAATATCATCTTTGATGCTTTTGTACTTTTTTTAAACTGTTCAAGCCCCAGTAGCCACCTTTGGGCATGTGTTTTAAATTCTCCAGTTTTTTGTTAATAAGGATCAGTTGGCTAAGTAAAGATTGTAAATCAAGTTGAATTAAGGGAATATGAAAAATTATGACCTCTTCTTTAGGAGGTAGTTATCTGAAAGACACGTGTCTATTAAGGTGATAAATTTAAGATATCTTTGGGTGTGTTCCTGGCAGTTTAAAAAATAGATTGGAGCATTTAGGTTTTTATTAGTACATAGTACCATTTATAAAAATTAGAAATGTTATTTAACAGCTATTGAATTATCAATATATACCTTTATTAATCACTATTGTTCCAGCAGTTTTAAAGATGAATGAATAATCTTATTAGGGAGAAAATTCAATTGTAAATTGAATCAGTATAAACCAAGTTACTGGGTAACTTCATATTGCTCTGAAAGAAATATGGAACTTACACTGTTCAGTTAGAATAGTGGTGCAAAAATATTTATAAAACCTCTCAAGATACTTACTGCTACTGTAATTTTATATGAAAATAAGTGTATTTTTCAATAAAGCATTTATAAGTTAATCTTTGTTTAGTTATATTGAGAAAGGGGTATTTAGTTTCCTGCATAAATGACAAAGAACAATCATTTATTGGTTTATTTTGTCTCTACAAAACACATTAGTCATTCATCATTTAAATATCTGACTTCATTAGAAACCGTTTTAACACTCTCCCTCCTGCCATAAAAATACAGTAATAAGTAATTTTCTTTAAAAAAAAACAAAAAAACAACTATGAACAAGTGTTCTGGTTTCCTCTCACTCACCTAATGTGTACCTCAGTGATTGACAGGAGTCTGTAAATCAGTAAAACAGTAGGCTGAAGACTGAGGTTCAGATGATCTTCCACTTAAAAGCACTAATCAGCTATGGAACCTGCTCTCTCTCTACCTCTCTTCACGCCCTAACATATATACAACTGAAACCACAGATGCCAGGGTCATTAGAGAGTGCCGAACTCTGTCTACTCTATTAGTTTAAATGAATGTCACTTACCTTTAGCATTATATTCAGAAAAATACTTAAGCCTCGAGGTCCCCAATAATTTGGAGTACTGAACTAGATAACCACCCTAAAGACACTTCTGACGGAAGTAATGCATTACTTAAAGAGAGGTTTCCAAAACTTGCTGTTAGAACCTAAGCACACACGGACACACTGATACCAGTCCTCGTTCACACAGTTTTACTCTTCCGGCAGTCCTTTGCCATCGGTCAGCTCTAACTAGGCCCGAGTCCGGCAGGAAAGTGCACGGTGCACCAGATTCACCAGCGCTTAAGTCGCTACTGTTTTCTCTTCTTTACTGAAAGGTTGTACTGAACCAGGCTTTACCCATGACAGGCCAGCAACATGAACACTTTTATTGTGCTGTTCTTCAGGCTTCTTCTAGGCATAATCAAAAACAGACATTAAAAATAGGACTGATGGAGACGTTGGCACTGTACAAACTCATTTCCCAAAAACGTATTTGTATATAGTAAGTAGTCTCCAATGAAGACATTTCAGAAAGGAAACAGCTAACGATTTCGAAAATGGTTATGTACTTACCTTCTGAGTCAGCATCTTCTCTCTGGCTTCATCATGTACAGAAGGATTCCACGGAGAAAAGCTTAAGGAAGAGAAAAATATTAAAAAACCGCTTTGGCTTACTAAATTTGTAGAACATCCATTTATTCCCTAAACAAAACTTAACAAGGAGCAATACTCAGTTGTCAACATGTAAGTTTTAGATGTGACTCTAGATGATTCTGTCACAGGGTAACTATCCCTCATAGACCACTTACACGCGTCAGCTCATTTCAGCCTCACAACCATCCCTGAAGTACTGTTATTTACAGATGAAGAAAGTGTGCCAGTCAAATTGAGTCATTGCTCTGGGTTACCCAAGTCAGTAAGGACAAAGGCCAGCCCGTCTATCCGCAGAGATTATGAAACCGTTTTAACGGTTTCTGTCCCACGCAACCTCCCAGAGAGCTAAATCCGCAATTCCTTGGGTCTCAGTACTCCTTCAGATGCGTCTAAGATTAAGTATCATAGTGCTAAAGTAACACACTCTTCACCCTCTTCAGTCTCCCTCCCTTCCCCAAATCTGAATGTCGGGGGAGGGGGGATATGGCAGTGTGAGGGGCTCCAGCTGCAACTGCCAACTGAAAAGCAAAGTGTGGACATTTGAACGTGCACATTACCAGGATCCTCAGAAAATCAAAGTCACTCAACAGCTTGCTGCCAGGCACAATATGCCAGTCGACATGCAGCTTTCTGTTTAAGGGGTACCCGAGAGGTACCAGAAAACGAGCTGCCAACAAATTATAAAGGTTGGAGGCTAACAGATGACACACTTTCCTTTTAAATCCCCATTCTAAGACCACCTGGAACATGGAAGTACAGGCTGGCAAGTGCAGTTTATCTAGATCATGTACCACTTACCTAATTGCATAGGGGTCTTCTATTTTAGGTTGGTCAAACAAACGAGCAGTGCACATCTTAACACTGTCAACCACTTTACTTTTAAAAAGCTGAACATCTTTTTCGTACCTGTGTTAAAAGTTTAATGCAAAAAGTTACCAACATAATCTACTTAGCTGCATTTTCAAATTTATCTAAAAGGACAAAAGCAGAGTAACATACAGCACTGCAGCCTCTGGGTTTAAGGGGCTTGATGTATCAATCTTGTAGAAAACTCTCCTTGCATACATTAAAACTTGCCAAATGTGGTTATGGTTCCGCCTAAAGAAAAACACGCAGGATCACTGAAGCATCCTCTTGCTGACTTAGGTCCCCAAAGTAAACCTTATTTACTAACCTCCATTTTGCAAATGCTCTCTTCACATCCAGTTCACCTGAGGTGGGATCGACTAGCGGGTGAAAGACGGGAATATCAAACACCAAGCGCTGTATTTAGAGAGAGACATGTCCTTTAATGGAAGCAAGGAGCTTATCAGGTCTATACAGACATGTGTAAAGGGAGCTTCAGGACAAGGCAGTCACGGTGTTTTTTAAGTCAAAGGGCTGCCTCAAGAGGGATACTTGACAACTTCTACCATTTTCCCGTAAAACTCAATTTTGCAGCCGGGGGCGGGGTGGGGGGGCCCCCCGGAGCTCTGCTGTAGTACAGAGCTTGGGAAACTGAAATCGTAAAATCATGAGCTCAGGAAAAGAACCAAGAAATCTTTCAAGCCCTTTAAGCCCTCCTCGGACCCAAGAAATGAAGCCAGACTTGACTTCTTACTTACTGGGCAGTCACCATCTGGGTAGTTGTCAGGGATGTAAACTGTAAACTTAAACACACCATCTTGATACAGTCCGTGCCGTATGAATATGACTCCAAACCACACTGTGGGAAAAAATAAAAAACCATTAAGGCCCAAGTTTGTGTTAGAGGAACCAATCTGCGAGAAATTAAGAGTGACTCCTTCTTACTTAATGCAGAGCGGTAGGATGGCTGCACATAGACACCTGGTAGCTTCTGCTTCACAACCAAGGTACTAAAACAGAAGCAGAATAATGAAATTGTATGGATGTAAATGACAGATACGGATCAAACAACCCTACACTCACTTTACGAGAGAAGGACTAATCCCTCAAGGGGCAGCCGACAGCTCACACACAAGCCAAGTCCTCACCACCTCACCTGGCCCAGACTCTCGCCCGTTTCCCAGCTTTACAGATGAAGCTCAGAGAAACAGGAACCAGAGAGGGCCCTGGACAAAGAAATTCAAGCCAAGCAGGGATACACAAAGAATCAAGTTTTCCTCCCAGAAATCAACTTTCCCAAAACATCACCTTGGAAACCAACCAGTAGGTAATGCTGAACAATGCACCTGGATTTAAAATTCTGGACATTAAATTTTAGGGAAAAGAGAGTGTACAATTTTTGCTTTTGTGACTGTAGACAATAGATTGCACCCACACACTTTCAAAAGCCTCCTGAAGCACAATTTTAGGTAGTAAGAATAAAAGTTCCATGGAACTGCCATCACTTCGGTGTCATTTTAAGTGTGAACACTACTCCATGTGGCAGAGGGCCGTGTTCACATCTGCAGCGTTCTTGGTGAAGGCAGACATGTGCGTGAGGCGCTCCCCCTATGCTCTCCCTCTCAAGTGACCCCCCAACCCGGGCGCCTGACCTCTGTGGGCCCTGCAGCAAGGGATGACAAGTGCGCGGACAAAGGCGGTACCAGCTCTCTGGGGACCTCATCACGGTGTGCCTAAAGGAGTAAGGCTGAGACCGGAGCTGGAACAATGCTGACCTTGGGCCTTAAAACATGTTTAACCTGCCAAGCCTGAATTTTATTGAGAAACAACTTGTTGAACCTTCGTTGTCTGTTCTTATTACCTATTTACCATCACACTTATTTTTAATCCTTTACTCCGTGTTTAAGTCACTAAGATTCAGCATGTCAGCAGCAGATGCATCTGCTACAGGGAGGCCGGTCTGTGTTCTAATACAGACAGCAGATTCGGGCCACAATAGAAGTCTGTCTAACTCGCTGCCCAGCCTCACACACAAGGCCTCCACTATAAAGTTGGAGGGACCACTGCTACCACAGGGGTACAGCGAGGGAACACTTGAGGATGCTGTGCAAAGGAACTTAACGATGACAGAAATTAAGAATTCATTCTCCACACTTGGGCCCCGGGAACACGGGACCAAACCCGACACTGCCCGAGCCCCTGCGGTCAGCGTGGCCAGCACACTGGGCACGCTCCTCACCTCCCGCTACTGACACGTGCGACTTCAGTCTGACTTTCAGCTGCTGGGACTCGTCCGGTTCTCACCTGCACGGAGCCCGAGTCTTTGTGACTTCCCTGTCACTGCCTACTTCTGCCTCTGTGGGTCACAAGGCAGGAGTCCAATCCCCTTTGTAATGACAGACCTTCAAATACACGAGGGCAGCTTTAATAAGTACCTCCTATGTGGTCTCTTCTCTGAGTCGGCGGTTCCGGTTCCTTCGACTGTTGGCTCCTGAGGTCTGGCTTCCTAACCTTGGCCTATTGGACCCTCTCCTCGGGCTGTCACCTCTTAGAAGGTGGGCACCACAGGGGAGCACAAGCCTCCAGCTGGGTCTGACCCAAGAGGGGACAGATTACTACCTCCCACTGTCCCGCTCTCCACAAGCACCCCCTCAGGAGGGGACTTCCTCACCTCACATAAAGGAACACCAAAATTACTCCATTCCTGACTGACTTTAGGTGCTTAGTTTTCGTCTCTTCTTCTTGCTCTCCAAAACAGACACGGAAATGCAAGCCCATGTTTGCCTTTAAATCTTATCCACCTGATATTGGAGGGGGATGCATTTGAGCTTTAAGACTGAACCACACAGGCATTTACGGAGTGCACCAGAATAAATCTCATTTTTCACCTTCAAAGGTCAGTCAGAATCTAACCAGATAGTTTAAGCACTTACAATTCTGCAAGAAGAGAGTATTCCAGGTAGAAGGGTCCGTAAGAAGCATGTGTGCCATTTGTTGACTGTGCTGCCGGGGCGGGGGACGTAGGCTTAGTTATGGGCAGAGCATTTTTGGGAATACAAGGCAGCTGTTTCTTCGGGGCAGCACGTGGAGGGCTGGTTATCACGTCCCCTGCTAACGCCTTCTCTTCACCGTCAGATCGCTATTCAGGATGAAGTGGTGAGAACATTTGTTAGCATGATTCTTAAATCAAGAGAGTACATGTGACGTACGCTTATCCCTGACCTAAAAGCTGGAATGACTTTCACAAGGACGTTCTAGCACCACGACCAAGAGAACTTGAAAGTCCTCTGAGTAGGCAGGCCATTGGAAAGAGAACAAAGCTGAAGGAAGACTAAAGCAACAGGAAAAAATTTTAAAAGCTACATCCCACAAAAACAACGCCAATATTTACAGGATGTACACGAAACAGAGAAAGAAATGGTTTCCTCTGGTGACCCCTAAAAGAGGGCAAGGGGTTACTCAGCAATTAGACAACTGTACAAGAAGAGTCGTTTGGCTCCTACGTGCTGTAGAAGGTCAGGTGTGAAGCAGCTCAAAACCAACAGTAGAGGTGACTCCCAACTAGCCACCACCTGGCGTGAGCACCTCGCTTAGAAACAATGAATGAAGTTACGTTCTCACTTGTGCTGCTCTGATTCTGATCTTGTCCCTGATAGAGATGATCCACATTTGGACTCTCCCAAGCACAGACTGTCAGTCAGCCTGAGTCAGGGACAAAGGTCTACATGAGTCACAGATGAAACCACCACCTCACAGGCACTTCCTTGGCTCAAGTACAGCCAAAGGCTGTTTAAATTACCTGCATTAAAAATGGATATCATGTGCAGACGAAAAAAGATGATTCCTGGCAGTGGTCTCTTAGACGTGGAGTTAGGGGTTATATTCATTCTCTTTTTGTCTGCATTTTTTAAGCTTTCCTAAAACGTACTGTCTTTGCAATTTAAAAATGGACATTTTGTTTGGAAAAATGAAACCAGTGCCCTCAAGTCTGAGTTGGCCACATTGGACTGGTCTTTCTCAAAGCTTCTCTGACTGTGGAATCTTACAAATTAGTAAAAAGACTACTACAATAACGTGTCACAAATTTCATCATGTGTAAATGTACCCTAAAAAATAATCTTAGAATTGTAATTACCAGGATGATTTCTATTTGAGATGCTATCTCAGTCTCAGAAACTAACTTTAATCAGCAAAATAATTATTTCTCAAAAGTAAAACCTAGGGGTGCCTGGCTGGCTCCATCGGAAGATTCTTGATCTCAGGGTTGTGAGTTCGAGCCCCATGTTGGGTATAGAGATTACTAAAAAAAAATAAACTTAAAAAAAAACTAATAAGCAAAGCCAGCTAATTTTGTTAAGATTATAGGCAACCTTGGAATGAATTATTTTTGACCTCTACTTTGACTCAAATGGGTTTCCTCGCTAAATTTATTAACTATACCTACTTTGCGGACAGAGCTTGCAGACATGCTCCAGAAAGGGTTCATAACGTGGACTCCAAACAAAGAAATTCAGTGGTCTGCGTCATCAAACTCTTCTGTCCTCAGAAGTCACTTTACCTAAAAATGAGATGGGAAAACATAGAAACATACCAACATCAACAGTTAAGATTTCCAAGATAGTTAAGAACTAAATCTGACACTCTAAATAGAAATTCAGCATAACGTTATATAATATATAGCTATAAAAATTAGGGGGAAAAGTGTTCAGAAAGATTCCTTTCAATACCCCCTCCCTCTTCTGAATCCAATTTCTTTCCCACCTTTAAATGCCTACAGGAATCTGTGTAATGAATCCTTGGCCAGGATTCAGAATATTCAGTGACACAGTTCAGCTTTGGTGCCAGAAATGCAGAAGATATGGACAGACTACAAGAGTTGCTACTAGCATAATATGTAGGCATTCGATTATAGGGAAAGCCGGGTGCAGGATGCACTGTCCCCACATACACAAAAGGTCTGTCACTGTTCAGGGTTACAGGAATTAAAGAGCCAAGGGGCTGATTTGTGTCTTAAAATTATTCTCCCCAGCAAAACTAGTAGCCAAAGACATAACAGAGAGAAGGTAGAGCAGGTAAGCTAGAGAGGGATAACTGGGTCCTGGCAGGATCATCCCCAAGAAATGGTCTTTCTCTCTGCTTAATGTGTGGAAACTACAGAATTAGACGCTGAAGGAATGCCCAAGCGGTACATATGAACGCAACAGAGGAGTGCAGAGACATTTCACAAACAAATCTCCCAGCAAAGCTTCAAGTAGTGGACAAGAAAGTATGCCTCAAAGGTCACAAAGTCAGTGGGTCATTTCTAAAAATACAGAGGAAGAGGCAGAGGAAAAGCAGCAAGCCAAGCTGTAAGAACAACTTTTCTGCTCTGGTGATGTTCCCCAGGCTCGGTTATGTGGAAAGCAGAGCTCCTTCTCTGAATTCCTACTTGCACCCATCCAAAAGGCTAAAGGTTAAAAGGGTCAAAACTTAGCAACATTCTACTAAATTCATAAGAAGCAAATCATTAGAGAACCCTGTACCAAATGTCCCTGACAGCAAAAATTTGTTTTATGACAAGACTATGATATCCGCAGGTGGGTACCAAGTCTCCCATACCTCGCCTGTGCCAATTACTGCTATTTTGCTTCCACGACATAATGCCACCCAGTAATTAAATCAAAGGAATGAGGCTCCTGGTTCTTCCACTAACCTGTTGACTTACAGCCAATAAACAGCAACTTATTGCTGAGAGCTCTCCACAAATCTGCCTTTAAAGGTGACTAGAGCACAGAGGAGAATGGTTGGGACATCAAAAATGTGTGCAGGTATGTTCCCATTTGGCCCAAATGAAAATGTTGGTTTTCAGATCCAGAGTAATGTACGGCACCCACTGTCATCTAGGACACATCTGACTTAACAGAGGATCCCCTCCCCTTGGGACACAGTGCTCACCACCATGTAAATTTACTGGAGTGATTCATTCACCTGTATGGTCCCTTCCAAGTCTAACACCTAATGAGTCTATAACTTTGCCTTTAAGAATCCAAACTTGCCCCCAGTTCCTGTTCTCTTTAAGCAGGAGGTAGTTTCTGCTGCTTCCTGTGTTTCCAGTAGCGTCATAATCACCTGAAGTAACCAGCGCGCTTTTAGAGAATAACTACGCGGTCTATTAGATGTCTAGCCTACCCAGACTGGGTTCAGCATTTTCCAACAGGGTGACATAGATGGAAGGAAGCCCTAGGACACAATTTGAGAATTTCTGCTGGTTCGGCCATACAAACCAAACAGGACGGTCTTCCTTTATGACAGAGAGCTCAGAAATCAGTGGACCCGTACAAATGATCTCAACATGGCTTGAGCCAAAACTTACAAGAAGGGTGCTGCTTTCCTACGTGCCACGGCCCCTAAATAGGCACTAACTTAATACATCACCCCGAACAGCCTTAAACTCCACGTTAAGAGAAGACAGAGTACGGCACCGAGAACGGACAAAAAACAGCCTCGACCCTGGCCCGGCGACTCGCTGCGGACAGCCGGGACCGGCACCCCCGCCCGGGGCGTAAATCCATCTCCACACACGCACGGAATCCGGACAAACCTGTCTCGAGGTGAGGCAAGGCAGGGGCCATGTCCCTGCTTTGCAGCTAGCTCGAGGCCGGCCCCGGGCCCTCGAGCCCCTCCAGTGGGGAGCTGAGGGCCTCCAGGGCTCGAGGACGCCTCCCCCCCCCACCAACCAGCGCGCAGGACGGAGGCGGGGAGGGCGGGCCGCGGACGGGGCGAGCCGGTCGGGCCCGCCTCCCTCCCTCAGGCCTCCGGGCCCAGCACCCCGACAGCTCCCAACGCCGGCCGAGGGCCCGCGACCGCCGGCGCAGCAGGTGCCTGCAAACGTGGACAGGTGCCCGGCCCCGCCCCCGTGTCCCAGAGCGGCCGCCGTCGCTACGGAGTCGAGAGCGCCGGGTAAGGCAGACAAATGCCGGGCCGAGACTCCACGGCCCTCCCGTCCCTCCCGTCCCTCCTAGCCGGCCCGGCAGTGCACCTCACCTCGGCGTTTTCAACGCAGTGCTCCCAGCTGCTGAGCGCCGTCGCGGCCCCACAGCATCTCTGGCTGCAGCGCCAGCCCAGCCCCTGCCTGCTCCCCGCCCCGCCCTGCTCTGCTCTCAGTGTTGGGCCCCGCCCCCTGCCCCACGCCCCTGGGCCCAGACGCTTCCGCCCAGCCTCCCGGCGCCAAGTGGCTCCCATACCTGTCCGTCAAGGACGTTCTTCCGGAGGCGTTGGGAACGACAGCACTCCGCCCTGCCAATCAAATCTGCTCCGCTCGGGCGGGGGCAGCACTTGACCCTCCCCTTACGTAACAGCGCCCAGAGTGAACTGTCAGTCACGGAAGTCTCGGCCCCGGGGGAGGGATGGGGAGGAAACAAACAAGCACCTGAACGTAATTGGTTACGACATCCGTCAGTCATCATAGAGGCCCGCCCACAGCTTTGTGCGTGGTCACTGCGGCCATTTGGGGAGACCCTGCAGATTTTCCAGATCCCGGCCGGGGAAGGGCCAGGGCAGGGTCGGTTTCCCTGAGAGCGCGACGTGCGGGCCGGCTTGGCCGGCGGTGGGAGCGCCCCGAGAACCCCTCGTCGGGCCCCCTCTGTCCGCCCGGAGCGGGAGGGGCCGGGGTGGCTGTCAGGTCGAGGGAATCTACTGGAACGTTTTATGTCACGTTGAGAAACGCGGTGTTCCCGGTCACAGAATGGACGAGCGCATGGTGGGAGCTCAGCTCTGTCAGCGCTTGGCGGTATCGCTGCCAGAGCAGCTTTTAAAAAATGTACCAGTCAGACAACCTACAGAATCCGAATCCGGGGGGGGGCGGTGAGCAGCAGGAATTTACATCTGTCACAAGCTGCTCTGGTGATTCTGGTGCACGCTGAAGTTTGGGGACCTCTTCCATGGCAACATAGCTCCCGGTCCCCCGACCCTGTCTTTTTACCCCACAAACCCTCACTCTGATCCAGAACACTTTCACCACTTCTAATCCTTTACTGCTCAAAAGTTTTCCACGGAAGCCAGTTCAGGCTGCAGAGCAATCTAAACTCAGCCCACCTTCCAAGGCACACCCTATGCTGGCCTCCCTTCCCGAGTTCCCCTCATTTCCCACGCCTGTCTCCAGCCCCATTCTGTGATGGCTGCCCTTGGTTTTCACGCTGCCAAGGCTTTTCTTACGATGGTGCCTTCTCTCCGGACGCCCTTCCAATCTGCACCTGGCTCAGTATCCTACACTCCTCAGCAGAGGAGTATTTTCTGATCAGGTGGTTCCATTTTGGGTTGCCTTTTGAAATCCTGGTAAAATGACCTTCTTGAATGGCAAGCAGCCAGCCAGACTCTCCTCATTAATTCCCAGGGCTGGTTCCGAAATCCAACTTCCTCCCCTAGCTGAAAACACTCCTGAGCCACTTCCTTTTGTCCAGGCTGAATACACTTATGAATGTTGTTGTGCCCTTACTATTAGTTTCAATCAATACCAAGAGGAAGGCAAGCAGGAAATCCTTTTCTCTGGCCACAGGTGGTCTCCCCTGGCACCTCTCTGGCCCGATCCCAAAGCAAGGGGATTTATCTCACAGGGTAGGGCAGGCTCTGGGAGTGGCACCCTGGGCTTTGGGACAGAGGCACAACCAAATGTGATAATGCCTAGCAAAATAAAAGGATCCTTTTCTTCCAACGGTCTTTTCCAAAGAGCAAGAACACCTTATCCAGAAGTTGTCCAGAAGAATGCCTGAGTTCCAGTAACCCCAGATGAGTCACTGGGTGTCCGTCCATAACTGAACCAATCAAGGGCAAGTGGCATGAGGCTGCCATGATGGGCTAGGGCCAATCAAGATTAACCCTGGATCCCTGGACTTGAGGCAGGGTGGTGACCGGATCAGATTTGTATTTTGAAAAGGCCACCAGAGTAAGAGAGCCTTTGGGAAACCATTGCAGTCACTGAGCAAGAGACAGGTGCATGAAGGTAATGGTGGAGAAGGCGAAGGGGAGGAATTGCAGAGATATTTAAGAGGTAGAATGGACAGGACTGGGCCATTGATAAGACATGGGGGTAGGGGTATGAAGACAAAGGGGGTATCATGGATGACACCTAGATTTTTGGCCTGAGCTACTGGGTGGATGGTGAGAACATTCACCGAGATGAGTGACAGTAAGCCATGCTGTTTATGGGAGGGTGGGAAATGGGGGGAGAGTTCTGTTTCCCATAGATAATGTTAGGGGTGTTTCTATGAGTACTGTTGCTTCTGTACCTGATATCCACGTCCCTCCTCTTCATGGCTGGGAGGGCCTCAATGTTTATTGAGGAGTCCAACCCTTCAGTGGTTTCCCATAGCCCTTCGGATGAAGACCAATGGCATGGCGGGGCCAGCACCTGTTCAGCCCCATCTGCCCCAGGCTGCAGTCACTTGCATTCTTGTAATTCCTCTGAGGTGTGATGCTCTCCCACCCCACCCCATCCCATTGCAAGGTGGGACCTTCGACTGGTTATTTCCTTTGCCTGGAACCTTCTTTTTCTCCCCTGTCACAGATCTCAGCTGAAACACCACTTGCTCAGGGTGATTTTCCACTTATTTGGGAGAGGACGTATTAATGTGTCTCCGACACTACACAGTAAGCTCCATGAGGCCGGGACCATGTGTTTCTCCCTTCGTGGTCTCCCCAACAGCCAATCCAATGCCTGGATGTAGTAGATATGCAAGAAGTATTTGACAAATGAAGGACAGAAGCAACTAAAGTAAATTTAAAACCTATGTGCCCCCAGCTCTGCAGAAAGAAAGTAGCTTATTACAAACACAAGGATGACTGACTTCAAGGGACAGGAAGCAGCCTCAAGGCACCACTTCTTTAAGACTGAAATAGGTACTCTTCAACATGGTGCTGGGAACACTGGATGGCTACATGCAAAAGAATGAAACTGGACCACTTTCTCACACCATACACAAAAATAAACTCAAAATGGATTAAAGACCTAAATGTGAGACCTGAAACCATAAAAATTCTAGAAGAGAACACAGGCAGTTCTTTCTCTGACATTGACCGTAGCAACATTTTTCTAGATCTCTCTCCCAAGGCAAGGGACACAAGCAAAAATAAACTATTGGGATGACATCAAAATAAAAAGCTTCTGCACAGCAAAGAAAATAATCAACAAAACTGAAAGGCAACCTATGGAATGGGAGAAGAAATCTGCAAATGACATAGCCAATAACGAACTTCTAAACTCAACATCCAAAAGCAAATAATCCAATTTAAAAATGGGCAGAGCACATGAGCAGACATTTCTTCAAAAAAGATATCCAGATGGCCAACAGACACATGAAAAGATGCTCAACACTACTGATCGTCAGGGAAACACAAATCAAAACCACAATGAGATACCACCTCACACCTGTCAGAAAGGCTAAAATCAACAACAGAAGAAGCCACAAGTGTTGACTAGGATGTGGGGAAAAAAAGAACCCTCTTGCACCGTTGGTGACAATGCAAACTGGTGCAGCCACAGTGGAAAACAGTATGGAGGTTCCTCAAAAAATTCAAAATAGAACTACCCTACGATGCCAGTAATCATACTGGCTATTTCCCCCAAATACAAAAACACTAATTCAAAGGGATACACACACCCCTATGTTTATAGCAGCATTATTTACAAGAGCCAGATTATAGAAGCAGCCCAAGTGTCCCATCGGTAGATGAATGGATGAAGATGTGGTGTGTGTGTATATTTTAGTTATTTATTAAATGGAATATTACTCAGCCATAAAAAAGAATGAAATCCTGCCATTTGCAACAACATGGATGAAGCTAGAGAGTGTAATGCTAAGTGAAATAGAGAAAGAAAAATACCATATGATCTCACTCATATGTGAAATTCAAGAAACAAACAAAAGGAAAAATAAAGAGACAATCCAAGAAACAGACTCTTAACTAGAGGGAGCAAACTGATGGTGGGGGAGGGGGAGGTAGGTAGGGGAAGTCTGGGTGAAATAGGGAATGGGGAATAAACAGTGCATTTATCATAATGAAAAAAATAAAGTAAAATCGCAGTAGCCACAATTAACACTTTAGAATAATAATGGTTTTTTTTCTTGTCCACGTTAGGCTTTGGTCTAGTGCCTTTTAATTTATGTGTAAACCAAGGAAACATAAAGAGACATGAAAACAAAACAAAAAATTAAAATATATGAAGTACTGAGAAAAACCTGACTCTAAACCTTACCTATAGAACATTTTTAATCACTTCATTATTCTAAATTTTTAGAGCATATCTGGTATTGGCGTCAAAAAAATGAATTCTTTTTTTTTGTTTTTGTTTTTAAGATTTGACAGAGAGAAAGAGAGAGAGCGCGCGCGCACAAGCAGGGAGAATGGGAGAGGGAGAAGCGGGACTCTGCTGAGCAGGGAGCCCGATGTGGGGCTCGATCCCAGGACCCCGGGATCATGACCTGAGCCGAAGGCAGACGCTTAACGACTGAGCCACCCAGGCGCCCCAATTCTGTCAGACACGGGGGCTGTACGAGTACTCGGGGCTCCTGTTCACGTTCTAATCAGCAGAATACTCACTGAATCCATTCTTCGCTTGGTCCCTGGGACATTAATTGTACCATGCTTTTAGGTCACTGATTTACTACTAAAGGAAGGCCTTAACAGAAGGAAGGGGTAAAAGGATGAAGTTTAGCTGAAATGTGTAATGTGTTTCATACACATGCACAGACGAGCCAAGATCTTTAGTTCAACCCATTTGCCCCCGAATCCTTCTTTGAAAGGTGGCTTCCTATTTAGTGTGGAACATGTATCACTGACTATACATGTTATTCAAGATATAGATGATTCCATAGCTATACACTTATTTTCATAGGTCAGAAAAAAATAGATCATTAACACATCAAAACTATGATTTTAGGGATAGTAATGTTTAGTACAAGGCCATAGTAGGCATTTTTTTTAAGTGAATGGATCCAAGGGAAGCTATTGATAATCCTATAATTAACAATGATCCTTAGATGGGGCAGAAATCATGAACTTTGGACAATTATTGAAGTTTGAGAAACACTGCTATGGAGGGATGACATGGCTTTTGTCCTTTCTGCACCTTCACGGATCATCACAATTCTTGCTATCACATCACAATTCTTGCCATCACATCACAAATTGTGGTTTGGGGTTGTATTATATCTTCTTCCCCTGCCCTAGTCCCCACAACTCTCTTCCCCATTAGTAGCTGAGGGGCTGGATGGACAGATGTGTGGATGATGGGTAGGTAGATAAAGGAATGAATTTTACAGATAGACTACAACATATTAAAATTAAAAATCAGAGTAGCTGATGGACCACCATGAATATTTATACTTTAAGGAAAAGCAAACAATCTACAACATCGCAGCTCACAGAGGGCTGGCAAAGAATAGATTTCCTTTTATAATCAAACAGCATTTTGAATCTACAGAACACTGCAAATAACCACCCACTCTCTCAGCTTGCTGCCAAGTCTACCACCAGCCACAAGAGCAATCTTCTCTTTGATTGGCGTTATCTTTGCAAAACCACCTCACGCTGTGGTTGCAAAGCATTTGGAAAGACAATAAAGGCTTAACTTTACCTGCTGGAGTGGGAGATTCAGACAAAAAAGAGAGAGGAGAGAGAGAGAGAAAGCAGTAGTCATCCACTGCTAAATAATGCCGTGGGCAGGGCTCTGTTCCAGACAAGACACCTTCCTTTCTTATGATCGGTGAATAGTCGGTCATGAAGGACACCTAAGGGGTCTCAGTGATTTTGAGAGTCTGCCACCCAAAGGAAATGACACCATCATCACCATCATCTCTTCCAACTTTTTATTCTGAAAACTGTTGGTCATACAGAAATGTAGAGCTTATGACCATCCTTATATTCACCACCTCGATTCAAACATGGTTAATGGTTTTGCTGTATTTCTTTTTCCTAACTCCCCCCCCCCGCCTCTCAAATCATTTATAAGTAAGTTGTAGTCATTGTGACCTTCACTCCTAAATACTTCAGCATGTCTGTCCTAAGGGCAGGACATTTCCCTACAGAACTATAGTACCACAGTCACCCTTGAGAAAATTCTCTAAATCCCTTGCCTCCGTGGAGGCCCACACCTCCTTACATCACCCTAGGTTGCCTCACATCATGAAAAAAAAAAAAAAAGCTTTTATGGTTTTTATTTTGTAAGCCAGGATCCAATCAAGATTCACTCGTTACATTTGGTCTCTTCAATCCTATATTCTAGAAGCCTGCCATAACATGGACTATCTGAACAGACCAGGATGTTTCACATTCTGGATTTCTTGTGATGTTGTGTAGCTTGGTTCTCTTTCCCTGTATTTCTTGCAAACTGTTAGGTCTGAAGACTTGATTAGATTCACCATTTCTGGCGGGAGTATTTCCTGAGTGAGAAGCTTCTAGGACTCCACCAGCTACTGATTGAGTAGAACTGCATCCTAATGCCATGAAATATGCTCTGTGCTAACACAAGTTACTTGAATATCTGGTACTGTCAATATTAGTCAATTTTGAAGTCTCCAGTTGGGTATTTTGGCCATTTCTACTTCCTGCTCTGAAGGCTGACTTACTGTCGATGACTCTGTTCTCACAAATACCAATGAGTCTAGAAATCAGACTCGTTCTTATGGCCACTTGCTGGGTACCTGGCAAAGTTGAATCCATGTGGGGAAGAAACAACGTGGTTCAGAAGACACGAGGTGGTGAGCTGTCTGCTAGTGAAGGTTAGGGAGGGCAAGCAGGGGAAGCCTAAGGAGGGATGTTTATGGATTTCCCACTTCAACATTTCTACATCCTCCCTGAAGCCAGACTCAGGCCTCAGGTCCCCGCTAACTGGTACCCTGTAAACTTTTCTCTCTCCTTCTCTGGTGTGACAAGGTCCCAAATATTCCTTAATGTGTGGAGAAGTGAAAACCAAGGCTGCTGAAGAATAGGAAAGCCAGGTACACCGTTGCTGTCTTGGGGAGTGTGAATCCGCACAAATGAGACAGCAGAGACTGGGACTGAGAATCCCAATAGGTTCATAGCAATGTATTTTTATTTTCCCCAGTAACAGGCAGCAGTTTCTCCTGACACCCTTTACACGGCCATTCCTTTTCGAATGACGCTAAAGAGCAAACCATTCCCTGCTCTAACTTGGCTCTAAGCCTGGGAAAGGCTCTGGGTGAGTTTAAGTGACCCTCCACTCCTCGTAGTGGATGGTCGAGCGCCCTCTGGTGGGCAGTGGGAAGAATGCATGCAGCAAAGCAGAATTAATTTACCTGTTTCTCAGAGAATATTAGAAGCACATTCAAAAGCACACCCATTTCTTAAAAAAAAAAAAAAATCCTGCATCTACATTTGCGTTCCTAAAAAATAATCATACCTGAAAGAGTTCTCTATTTCCCTCAAAGTACTTACTAGTTTCAAGCAGGGAGCATCCCCATCAGAGGGGCTCAAAGTACAGAGAGAAGAGGAATGGATTCAAAATGGGATTACTGACCCTTTCACCTAAAATACCTTAAACATCCTGTATGTATCATCTCAGAAACCATTCTTCAGGGCTGCCGCGACTAAGAAAATTAATGCCACTAGCCCCCAGAGCCTCTCCTTTGGCACCCTTGTCACGATTGGCTTTACCCCTCTGCCCCTACGTTCCTCCCTCCATCAAAACCGGAATCCTCATCCCCCTAAAACAGAAAGGATTAGCCACAATTCAACCCTTTTGCACCGATTTAGGGCTCAAAGCCTTAAGGAGTTGAAGCACTAACAGTAATTTCCAGAATGGGGCCAGAGCACAGGGATGAAGTCTGTCCTCCAGGGATGGTCTGGGGAACGAGGGGACATAGTTGGGATTGGGAGGGGCTGAGGGCTGGGAGCGAGGAGACAGTTACTGCAGTCCTCTCCCCAAGGCTCCACACTCACCTGGCACCACTGCCAAGAAGGCGGCCAGCCCCAAATGTGCACATGCGATGAAGGACCAGGTTGGCAAACTGGGGGAAGGTGGTCTCTGACTATGTGTTTAGGTCCGTGGCCCCAGGGAGGTGCACACTCCTAATGATCCAAGTTATGCAAGAGTTAGGCCATTTACCCGAGAGTCATGTGATCCAGCTTCGCAGGACAAATATTTAATCATTGCTGGAGTCGAAGCTGCCCTGGTTGCACCAGGCTGGTGGGATCCGCAGGCTCCTTCCAGGAGGCAGATTAGCCCCAGGTGATGAGCCCTCTGGGGTTAGCTGGGATCTCCTAACTCCTGAGAAGTTCTGGGAGAAGACCTGCTGCCCCTGACCACCATCCATGTGTAGCTTCACAGTCTCCCAGTATCCCTGTTGCCTGGGATCTTTCTACCTGAAATCAGTGTGGGGTGCAGGGGCCCTGTCTGCCACCACCTGGGGGTCCTCCTGTCTCTCTTCCCTTCTGGAAGAGCTGCAGGCGCTTAACACAGCCCCTTGTGCCCAATGCCGCTGTGCGGAAATGTAGCTGATTCGAGGGTGTGTCCCTATGGCTTCCTGGCCAGAAATCTCAGCAGTAAAATTCAAGATCACATTCATGGAGAGGAAGGAGAGCAAGGGACTGTTTTGCACAACAGACAATCCCTAATTCATCTGTATGCCTCTACTGCTAGGACGCTGGTCCAAGCCACCATGACCTCTGACATCTCACTGGGATGACATCAGCCTCCTCACTAGGCTCTGGCTTCCTCTGCTTCCTCTCAGTCTGTTCTCAACATGGAAGGTAGAGAGAGCACATTAAGCCTCAGGTTGGGCCGTGTCACTCTCTGCTCTAACCCTCCAATGGTTTCCCATCTCCCAGACTAAAGGCCTAGGAGATCCCAGGTAATCTAGCCACTGTCACCCACTCACCTGTCCCCAGCTCCTTCATCTCCTAAAACAATTCCCCTTTTCACTCCAGTCTAGCCTCAATGGACTCCACGTTCCTGGAATAGGCCAGGCATGTGCCTGCCTCAGGGCATTTGCACTTGCTATTCCCTATACTTGGAAAGCTCTGCCCCCAGATATCCACGGGGTTCACTCTCTTACTACTTCAATTTTTTTCCCCCATTCAAGAACATGGTGTTTATTACATTGTGGCTTTCAACGTTGATACAGGAAAAGTGACATGACTAGTTATTTTATTCTTAAATGGTACCAAGAGCTGTGCTGAAATCTGCCCAGTATCTGCTGATACCGAAGACTACAGTCACCAAAAACAATTGCCAGAACACAATTATTTTTGTAATATAATATTCTAGTTTAAAATGACAAAATGCTTAGTCAAGACATAATTGTGAGTAACTGGATTTTTTTCAGTGTATGATTTCCTTATATTGGGGAACTAGAAATTTGCATAGCAAAAGTAAAATTTCTATGAACACATACGCAAGGATAGTTCTGATTTTTTTAGTTATATAGTTTCCTTTTTAAAAACCTACTTTTTTAAGGTGTGATGGACATACGAAAAGCTGTATGTGTTTCATGTATACAACCTGATGAGTTTGAGATAAATATTCACCTATGAAACCATCACCAGAATCTAGGCTATAAACCAATCCCTCAACTCCAGAAGCTTCTGCCCACTTTTTTTTTTTTTTACAAGAAAATTTGACATCTACCCTCTTAGCAAAGTTTTAAGTATACAAATTTTATACTTAAAACTAAATTGGATTGTTAATTATGGGCAGGTTGCTATTCAGCATTCTCCAGCATTCAGCATTTCTGCATAATGGACACTTTGTAGCCTTTGACGACACCTCCCAGTTTCCCCATCCCCAGCCCCTGCTAACCACCATTCTACTCTTTGCTTCTGGGAGTTTGACTATCACAGATTTCTAATACACGTGGTATCTAATACACGTGGTATCACGTAGTAGGTGTTCTTTGATGTCTGGCTTATTTCACTTGTCTTCTAGACTTATCCATATTGTCTCAAATGGCAAGCTTTCTTTTTTATAGCCAAATAATAGTTCATTACAGGTAAATACTGTATTTTCTTCATCCATTTGTCTACCAATTGGCCGTTAGTTTCCTTTTAGGTCTTGGCTATTGTGAATAATATTGCAATGAGTGTGACAGTGCAGACAGCTCTTCAAGATTCTGAGTTTAGTGGCGCTTGCGTGGGCTCAGTCGGTTAAAGCATCTGGCTCTTGAATTTGGCTCAGGTCATGATCTCAGGGTGGTGGGATCGAGCCTCGTGTCGGGTTCCGTGCTCAGCACGGAGGCTGCTTGTCCCTCTCTCTCTGCACCTCCCTCCGCTCATGCTCTCTCTCTAAATAAATCTTTAAAAAAAAAAATCCTGATTTTAATCCCTTTGGATATATACTCAGAAGTGGGATTGCTGGATCATAGGGTAGTTCTATTTTTAATCTTTTAAGGAGCCTCCATCCATCTCTCATAGCGGATGCACCAATTTACCTTCCCACCAACAGTGCACAAGAGATCACTTTTCTCCACATCCTTGCCAACACTTTTTATAATTGCCACCTTATAGGTGTAAAGTTATATTTCAGGATGGTTTTCAATTGCATTTTCCTGATAGTGATGCGGAGTACTTTTTCATATAGCTGTTGGCCGTTTGTTGTAGGTCTTCTTTGGAGAAAGGTCTGTTCAGGTTCTTTGTGCATTTTTAAATCGGGTTATTTGTGTTTTTGCTGTTGAGTTGTAGGAGTTCCTTATGTTTCACATATCGGCTTTGATCACATATGTGGCTCACAAATATTCCCTCCCATTCTGTTGGTTGCTTTTTCATGTTGGTGGCGCTTTCCCTTGCCATGCAGAAGCTTTCTAGTCTGATGTAGTCCTGCATGTTCATTTTTGCTTTTGGTGCCCGGGCTTTTTGTATTATATCCCCAAAAAATCATCGCTCAGATCAATGTCAAGGTGCTTTTTGTCCCCCCCGTTTTCTTCTAGGAACTTCAGCACTTCAGGTCTTATGTTTCAGTCTTTAAACTATTTTGAATTGATTTTTGTGTATGGTGGAAGATAAAAGTCTAATTTCCTTGTTTTGCACGTACTCAGTTTTCCCAATGCCATATATTGAGGAGACTATCCCTTCCCCATTGGGTCTTCCTGGCTCCCTTATCAAAGATCAGCTGACTGTATAGGCGTCCCATAATTTCCAGGCTCTCGATTCTGTCCCCCTGGTCTATGGGTTTTTATGCCAGACGGGAGGCTGTCTGCAAGCGAGAGAGAGAGAGAGACAGACCTGACAGGAAACCAACCCTACTGGCATCTTGATCTTGGACTTCCAGCCTCCAGAGCTGTGGGAAAATAAATTTCTGCTGTGTATGCCAGCCAGCCTGTGGTACTTCGTCATGGCAGCCTGAGAAAAGTAATAGTGTAAATATTTGCCGACCAAATGAATGCCTTTCATGGGCCTGAAATGGTTGCTTTTGTCACAGCTGGGGACTGACTGGCTTTCTTGTTCTTCTCCTTCCAACGCTAAGGTGGGTGTTCACTGAGCATCCCCCACTCCTGGGGGTGGGGCATAAGCCACCACTTAGCATCAATCACGGATGCTAAGAAAACAGGAAATGATAAAATGAAGGTCAAAGCTCTTGATGGTCACAACCTCTCCATGGGTAAAAATGGGCCCCAACAGCTGGGCCCCACCATCTGTCTCCGTGGATTCTTTGACCTGTCTTTGCCACCACCGTGTTAGAATTCTCTCAGCTGTGGCCCAACAGGTAACGTGAGCGTGCGAATGGAGCTAAGCATGAGCCACAGGTCTGCCTCCTTGCTTCTAAGACAATACAGGCCAAAGAACAAATGACCAAAAATGACCCCAGGCTGCCAGTTTGCAACCCCTGCAAAGCAGCTATATAGAGCCCATTTGGGCTAGATACCTATTTTCCTACGAGGAGTTCTGGGCAACTGATCAGCCATCAGTCTCTGTATTGGGGGGTGGGTCACCAAGGAAACAAAGCCTAGGAATAGGTGTTTTGTTTTGTTTTAGATTTTATTTGTCAGAGAGAGAGAGCACAAGCCGGGGGAGTGGCAGAGGGAGAAGCAGGCTTCCTGCTGAGCAAGGAGCCTGATGGGGGGCTCGATCCCAGGACCCTGAGATCATGACCTGAGCCGAAGGCAGACACTTAACTGATCCACCCAGGCGCCCCGGAAATATGTCCTTTTTTATGTGATGGATAAATAAAGCGTAAGATATAGCATTCGACTCCAAAAAGCAAGCAATCTAGTCAAAGAGTCTATTGTTAATTATGGATGGGTTGCTATTGAGCATTTCTCCAGGATTTAATCATCTTGCATAATGGACACTTTGTAACCTTTGACAACACCTCCCTGTTTCCCCGTCCCCCAGCGCCTGCTAACCACCATTCTACTCTTTGCTTCTGGGAGTTTGACTATCACAGATTTCTAATACAAGTGGTATCACACAGTAGGTGTTCTTTGATGTCTGGCTTATTTCATTGTCTTCTAGATTTATCTGACAACGCAAGTGAGGGGGATTAGTGCATCGGTCCCTTCCTTGGATGGGTTCCTGCTGGGCTTCAGCAGAGGTACAAGAGGTGGCCACGTTACTGATCGGACCTGGGACTCTGAGCAAGCCGGGACGGGAAAGAGGCATCCTTCGATTACGAAAAACATGGTCTCTGGTAATCCTGTGGGCCGGGCTGAGTGGCTCCTGGAGGCATCCATGACCTCTCTGTTTATTCCGGAGAAGGATCACATTTTCTTCTTACTTAGCACTCTGCAAACCCACAGGCCGAGGGCCACCCCCAGTATTTACCACACAAGTCATACGAACGAGAGAACAAGCCACACTCAGGAAGAGGAGGGTCTGTCCATCAGCCAAGGCCTTCTGTGCATTTATACTCCTGTTTCTGCCCCCTCTGATTTGAGGGAGAAGCTCAATGAACAAGTCTCTCAGAACCAGTGGTTTGGGGAAGTTAATGGGAGGACAGTGGCATCTTGGTGACAATTAAGTGAGCCTGGGGTGGGGGTGGGGGGGGCTCTGATGGCTGCCATTTTTCTGGTTGAGGGGGCTCATCAATCTTACCTCTGCTGACACAGAGGATGCAAGAGATAGAGTTCAGCCCCAGTGTGTGACAAAATCCCCTCTGTGACATCACGCCTGGTTTGACAGCCATGGGGACAATGTGAAGATCCTCTGGTGACAACAAATACTTCTGCTCACCACCCACCCCCCGCCCCATCCTGCTTTGCAAAGCACATGTCCCACAAGTCCCCTGCAACAGGAGAGGAAGACACAGGGTCAGACGTGTATCCGAGGGACAGCCCCATCTGAGACAGGATCGGAATAGACCAAACATGCTCTGGCTCCCGAGGGCCTCGGGCGGAACGGTCAGGAACATTTCTGCATGATTCGGACTGGGCTACTCCTTTGGCTGGGCCAATGTCAACAAGTTGTTAGCTTTGCCGTGTGGACATATGGAAGGCTGGGGGCTCCTCGCCTGGGCGGGGGGGGGGGTAGTCCCACCTTGGACCCATGCACGTAGGCAAATCCATAGGCTGATCTTACACAGAAGCTCCCCCACATTTGTTTTCACAGTGGGGAGCCCATCTCCTGGTGCCCCTGAGCTTCAGGGAGCCTGGAACCGTTGGGGTTACACTTCCAATTCTTTGCGGGTAATGCCCTTCATGAGAGCACACAGCCTGTCCACATCCTCACGTGCCATTCATGTTATATTCCAAGACCTGCTTCTTCTACCTGCTTCTCCACCCCCCCACCCCAGACCAATCACTCCAGCAACAACAGAAGGACACCTGCCACAGCGGCCACTTGCCTGGGAGCCCCTGGAGGAGGGTCTTTGCTTCTACAACTAAAAGCCTGTCTGCTCCTAAGAAAGAGAATTAGCCCCAAGCCACAGGGAGAGAGATGGGGGCGGGCAGATGGGATCCAGAAACCCGTCTCAATCCCTATCCTGCCATGATTGCCACAACCAGCCGGGCCGCGGGTCCCATCCCTTGTAGGAAGAGCCTCCGCTTCCCAAACCATGAAATGGGGAGACCGGTCTCGAGTTCCTTGTCCCTTCCAGCCCTCAACCCTTTGATTCTCAAGATTGCAAGTCAGAAAGGACTTTAAAGAGAAAATAGTGCCATCCTCCAATGTTGCAGAGGAAACAGAAGCAGAGGGAGGGAGGGGAGGTTTCCAGTGCTCTAGCCAACCAGCTGCACGTGTGAGGGGTGGGAGCTGTGGGGGGGGGTCCAAGTGGGTGTGCACATGAGCGTGTGGGCCGTGTGGGCGTGTGCCTGCACGGGAGGGGTCAGGGTGGGAGCGAGGCGCAGAGAGAATGTCTCTTTCCTTTCACAGATCACCCCAGAGATCTCGCCTTTACAGGTGGAACTGAAGATAAATGGATTAGCCAGGTGAATAAACCTGTATTAAAAAACCTTCTGAAAAAAAAAATCAATTTGAGAGAGAAGATTTGGGAAAATAAAATATGATCAACTGTGTCATAAATCGATGCCTGCAAGCTTGAATAAATTGAGGCCTGCAAGTCTGGTAAACAATTTCTGATCTACGGCTCCCATGGTAGCCTCGCTGGTGGGTAGTTACCTTAGTAATTGGACCATGGGATGAGGCCAGGCCAGAATGAAAGGCATTAAAAATGATGTTTCTTCAAGTGAAAATTAATTTGTTTGCTGACCAACAAAGACCAAAGTAATTTCAGAATTTTAAGGATGGCGAGACATCATAAAATTGTTTACACTTTTCACCCCTCCTTAAATTAGGCATGGAACCCGAATGGAAATGAGAAAGAGACCAGCCTCTCCGTCCCCATGCAGGATACTCTGAGCACAGAGGCTGGCGGCTGACCCGAGCGGGGTGCAGGTGCCCAGGGGGGGGGGTACTGGGGGTTGTGGGAGCAGGGGGAAGGAGGGCCAGGCAGGACCCCACGCCCAGCTCCAGACAACCAGTATCTACTGCAGGCAAAAATCAAAACACCACGGAAAGTCAGAGGAGCTTGGCTTTTCTGCTCTGGACTTGCTCCTCACAAGGGAAAGGCAAGTTAAAGCAGCAGCTTTTGGTGCTAGAATAGGTCAATCTCAAAAAGAATAGAAGTTAAGACCTAAGGTGGTGGCGTGCACCTGCTCGGAAAAGGCAGGTGGGTCTGGGGAGGCAGCGGCACAGGTGGCCTGGAGGGCAGGCCATGCGGGCACCTGTGCCTTGTGGGGCTCACATGTCTGCACGGCAGCCAGAAGGATCTTTGTAACGGGGATCAACATAGACCCCACTCCAGCTTGAGCCACTGGAATACAGGAGCCGCCTCTTAGCAGCTTGTCAAGTGTTGTCTCAGAAAATGCCCTTTAATGGGTAGAAAGCAGAATGCTTTCAATAAAACAAGTCCTGAGAAGCAACGAGCTATCATTCGCACCCAGTGGATCATCTGTTCAGGGGCCTCTTTTTCCAATTCCCATTTCAGCGACTTCACTGTAATCGCTTACCTCAAGATGGGGGTGTTCCCACCATTGAAATGGGAGCCGATCTGCAGTGTTGGCCCAACTCCCCAGCTGATGGTTGAACCTGTACCAGCACGCCACGGCCCACAGCCTTCTGTGGGCTTCAGGCTGCAATTCTCACAGACAGTGGGCTCCTTCCCTCTGGCCTGCAGTGTCCCTAGCTCTCCCCGCTGCCCCCTCTGCACCGGCTCACGAGCCTGAACATGCTCCTTGGATGATCTCTGGGACAGCCTGTTCCTTTGGCCCAGGATGCTTCTTTTCCAGATCTTTGTTTGACTGTCTTCCCCTTTCTCCAGGCCTCGGCTGAGATGTTACCTCCCCCGGGGGGTTTCTGTTACCTCATCGTTTTGGTCACTGTCACAATGACCAACTTTATTTTCTTCACGGGACTCCCTATGCCCTAGAATCCTTGTACTGTTTGCCTGGCCTGGCCTCCTGACTTAAGCTTCCTTAAGTGTGGTCATCTGAACTCATGCATTTCCTCGGAGTCCAGCCCAGAGCCTGGAGCATCCCAGGCTGCTAAATTGAATGAGTGAATGAATGAATGATGAATGAATGAATGAAAATGAATTATTGAATGAGTGAATCGTAGAGAGCCTCAAATACCACCATGGACCAATCACCGTTTTTGCTCACTATTACACCTCCATTTCTGTTCTGAAAGTAGATAATTTCAGAGAATCCCACTTCCAATGGTGAAAACCCTCGATGGAGTAAGTTTCTCCTTCCTCCAGATGAAGGAGGCCAGAAGAGCCTGGGCTAGCGGAAGAGGCCACGCAAAGGAAAAAAAGGCCACCAAAGTACAGACTTTGCTCATCTAAATCTGCCGAGTGACATTTCTAGGAGTTAAGAGCTACGGACAGTCCTACCTGCCGACTACACCTCCCTTTAAAAAAAACAAAACAAAACCTCTCAGATGGAAAAGATCAGACAATTTGGTAACAGACTGTTGGAAAATGTATCAACACACATGCACTCTCATCTGTGGTTCTTGGGAGCTTAAACTGATACCTCCTTTGACACTATTAAAAATCCCAATGCACATGCCCTTTGACCTAACTATTCCACATCTAAAAATTTATCCAAAAGATCTGTGCTCACACAGGTCCAAAATTTCGAGTTCACAAGTTTAGTAATTGTGGCAAAAGATTAGCAACAGCGTAGGCAAAAGATTAGCAACAGTGTAGGAGCCCCTCGGTGTGGGACTACTTAAGCCAATTACAGAATGTCCAGAAAATAAAATCCTACAGAAAAAGAATGAGGAAGTTCTTGATGTGCTACTATGGAATGTTCTTCAAGATATATTAAATGAACCACAGGTATATGCTACCATTTGTGTAAAAATGGGCAAAGTGAGACAGATGTATGCACAACACACTGGGGCTAAGAACAGCTCTGGAAGGATGTACGAGGCCTCGGGGACCTGGCTGAATCCGGGTGGGGAGGCAGATGGCCGAGAAACAAGAGTGAGAGGACTTTTTACTGGGTGTTGTAAATTTCAATGAATTGAGAAATGACATCTCGTATGCCAAGCACGTACGTTAACGAACATAAGCTATAGATTTGGCACCAGAGCAGTTGAGAGAAAATTCTGTATCTCGGTCCTGTTGATGCTGCCCAACTTTCCTTGCTGAAAAGGATGAACTAGATGGCGAAGGACTTCAAACTCTGGGACACAACTGACCTGCTGCCTTCTTTGGTTTCTGCATGTGTCCCCGGCCTCGGGCCGCAGACCTCCTGTGCTCTGCCTACATTCGCACACGCAGGGACCTCATCCAGTCTACATGCCAGACTCCCAGTCTGTGTCTCCAGCCTGGACCTCCTTCCTGAGCTTCAGACCCATGGCATCAGCTGCCTCTGTCTGTGCTCAGAGACGGACACCTCCAACACCACGGCATCGGCCCCGGCATGCAGCCCTCCACAGGCCTCCCGAGTCGTAAGCAGTCATAACCTTAGGATCATCCCTCCCCCACCTCTCCCTCCACATTTAACCTGTCCACAAACCTGGGTCACCCCAACCCTAATCATAGCTCAAATCCACCCACATGTACACATATGCCACTCCCACTGCTCACCTGAACTGTTGTCAAAGCCTCCTGCCTGGTCTCTCCCTGACAGCCCTGAAAACACAGCCAGCTGGACCCTGTGAAAACCCAACTCAGATCATGTCACTCTGCTGCTCCAAACTCCCAATGGTTTCCCATCTCAGAGTAAAACCCAAAGTCCTTGCAGTGTCCCCTATGACACTCTGTAATCCCTTGCCCTCACCCTACACTCTGGCCTCGTCTCCTACCACCCTGCCCCTTCCTTGTGCTGTTCCAGCTACACCAGCCTCCTTGCTCTTCCTCAAAGATGCCAACCACAGGACCTTTGCACTTGCTGTTCCCTCTGCTTGGAAATTTCTTCTTCCAGACAATGATGTGGCTCACCTCCTCGCTTCCTTCAGGGCTTTACTCAAACATCACCTCCTAGGTGAGGTCTACCTTGGTCACTGTATCTGCAGTTATAACCCTCCTTCCTCTACCTCCACTACCACTCCCCCTTCCCCCCCACTTTGCCACCTCCCTTCTCACCAATAAACCATGTGTTTTACTTATTTATCTTGTATATTATTGGTTTCTCCCTCTTGTCTGTTCCACTAGGGCAGGGATATTTGTTTTATGGCTATGTCCCCAGAACTCAGAGCAGTGCCTAGCACATAGTAGATGCTCAATAAATATATGTTGGACAAACATATCCAAGTGGTTGGCTCTCCAGCCAGTGGTTGGCAACCTCCTTGAGTCTGTTTTATTGCATAAGGACAGAATTCTCAGCAACGGCTCTGAGGGGCTTAAGCAACCTCTCTGCTGCTCATGCTACTCCACCTGTAGGGCACCTGCTAGAGAGGCACCATCTATTGCCCTGACCATCTTCAGCAGGCAGAGGCCTGCATATCCCTAATCCCCAAAGCTCTTTCTTTGGTGTTACAGTGAGATTACCTTAGAGCATGTGCCAGAAATCCAAATGCCCACAGGTATCTGACAGGACATGGAAGTGAGGGATGTGGGTCAGGCCCAGCCAAAGGGGCAGCGTCTGTCCAGCTTAGGCCAGCCAGTACCAGGCAAGGATATGGATCACCACAGTTGGGTCTTCTGGTCATTCCAGGGAAACTGGAAATGTTTTTTTTTTAAATGGGAGGCCTCCTAGAAAATGCTCAAACACTGAGGGATTAATCAAACCCATCCTAAGGGTCACTAGTTGGAGACCTCTGCATGGACCCTGGACCTAGCAGAAATCTGAAGAGGGGAGACCCTTGGACAGGTTCTACCTGTGGTTGTAATGCACTGGGAAAAATTGTGTTTCCTCTCTACTGTTCTCTAAGGAGGGTGGATTCCAGCAACTGAACGATCTGCTTTGCTGACTTCAGCTCTATTCTCATTGTATGGCCTTTGCTCTGCTTAAAGAGGGGGTCCACAAGTTTACGTGGGCATGCAAGCTTAAGGAGGGGAGACTCCACTCAAGTGCATCAGAAAGGAGTAAAATAAGGGGAGAAGACAGAGGTGGGGAGGGAGGGGGAAGAAAGGCTGGAGTGGCCGACAGAGAATGAGGAGACCAAATGGGGATTTTTATTCATTGGGAACTGTGGGGCTTTCCTCGTGGAGCCCTTGCTTGGTCTGGGTACAAAATCTTTTCTCAATACGTTTGTGCCAGTGCACTTCATCTCCGGGGGGAGGAGTCTGAAGGAGGAGGAAAGGAGTGAACGGACATGAGTCTCTTTGGCTAAAGTTAGTTTTAAATATCGATCCAAAGTTGGGGGCAAAGACCCAGGGATTCCACTCACAGGCCTATGTGCATATATACATAAAAGAATTGAAAACAGATGTCCCAGCAAAAACTCGTACACAAGTCGTCATAGCAGTTTTCACAAAATCCAAAGGTAGATGAATGAACGGATAAAACCAACATGGCGCATCATTCAGCCATAGAAAAGGAACGCAGTGCTGACCCCTGCAACGACATGGGTGAGCCTCGAAGATGTGAGGCCAAGTGAAAGAAGCCCGTCACAGACAGACTACATATTCCAGGATTCCATTTATCCAAAATCACCAGGACTGGCAAATCTATAGAAACAAATTAGCAGTTGCTTAGGACTGAGCTGGGGGAGGGGGTGGGGTGACTACGGGGCGAAAAGCTAAAGGGGACGAGGTTCATTTTGGGGGATGATGATGATGGTGATGTTCTAAAACTGGCGATGGTTGCACAATCCTGAACACACGGAAATCCATCGATTGTACGGTTATGTGAATTACATCTTACCAAAGTTATTTAAAAATTAAAAAGTTGGTGCCACACCGTGGAAGATTAACAATCCACCAGGTGCCATGACTCACCCACCAAAAACCTAGAGCCAGACACATGCTCAGGCAGGAGGGGAAGCCGGACAATGGGGCAGGACTGGGCGGGCTTAGGACTAGAAAGCTCCCTGAAAAAGTGACCACCATCAGCTCAAGAAACCTGACCTGTGAGCAGAACCCCAGCTCCTTTGCGGCACCAAAGTAAGGAAGGGATGGAGGGACAGAAAAGTTACCAGCACCCTTTCCTGCTGGGGACAACCCCCTCTGCCTTCCACAGAGCGCACAGTGGCTCTGTCCTCCGAGAACAAGTTTATTTCATAAACTCAAGGCTGCACCCAAGACAAAGTGTGCACGTATAGAACTAAGGCCCTCTTAATACTAGAGATTAAGGGGGATCAACCTAAGGAGGAGGTGGCTTGAAATGCGGGGACGGGTGGCATAGCGGCGGCTGGGACCATGGTCCGTCTGCGCAGGGACCAAGGCTAGGAGGGGCACAAGAGTTGGGATCTTCCTGGTTTGTTTCCAAGCACTGACGCATTGTAACAAAGGGCCCAGAAAGCTCGCTGGAGCCCCCAGCTTGGCTGCGACCCTAGAATGTACTGAGGGGGGCAGAGCCGGGAGCCCTCCCTGGGCTCCCTCTGCAACTGGCTTCCAAGCAAAGAAAGCCCAGCTCCTTGGTGGCACTTGGGGACACAATGGCAGTCCCAGGGCTGCTGGTGGCAGCTGTCTCTTTCTCTCAGCACTGGCTTGCTCTTGGGCCTCCTCCTGGCAAAGCCCCTTCTGTTTGCCCCTGGGGGCTAGATCTGGAGCTTCCAGAGCCTTCACTGTCACAGCCTACAGCTCAGCATCTTCATTTGTCATCAACAGGACAGGCATGAGACTGACCCCAGATGGTGTCTTCATGGGTGTTTAATGAGCAGATTCACGTAAAGCACATTTGTTCCCCTTATACTGGATGTGAGCGTGGGTAGTGGGGGATGCGGTCCCCGGGTCTGTCGCCGCCCACATGACCAGGTTCGAGCTGAGCCAGCAAGATAAAGCCTCAGAGCAGGCGAGATAAAACTAACGAATGTTTGTGCTCCACAATAAAAAAAAAAAAAAAAAAAAAGGCATCCTTTGTGGGAATACCAAAGCAAAACTATGGACAACTTTCAAATTAACTGTGGTTTCTCCCCAGCCACACTCTGGGAGAGCCCTGCCTCCCTAAGGGGTTTACCCAGCAGCCCCCCAGGCCCGATGGCAGGCCAGTCTCTGCAAGCCTGCCTTAGCCAAACACGCAGGCCCCACCTGCTTCTCCCCAAGGTGAGGCAGACCCTCTGGGGCAGGGTGCAAAGGGGCTCCGCGCCCACCCGCGTGCGTGCCCCTCTCCCCTCTGTGCACACACCTCGGGTGTCCAGCCACCATCAAGGCGATCGTCAAGTACTAAGGCCACGTCCGCTTTCCTCTCCACAGAAATAATCACCGGGAGCCCCTTTGATTTGCAGGGAAATCAGGGCTCCTGGCTGCACTCCTTGTCAGGCCGGCCCTTTGAACAGGCTCACTCCATAATTTAGAGTTTGAATCTCGTTTTAAATGGCAGTTAAAAATTGTATGTGGCAGTTCACAATGAAATTTAGCTTGACAGCTTGGACATAAAACTAAAAATAAATGACTTCACATCCAAATAATAAGTAATAACAATGTTAGCCTGCATAAGAATAGCAGGGCTGGATTCAAATACAATATTAATTTTAGGAATATGAGTGACTGGGGAGAGACAGAGGCAAAGAAACAAATCCTTCATATAGCACCAGTCTCCTCTTATCCCCCAGGCAACTGGCTGCCTGGCACCTCCACGGCACAGCAATTACGTGGTGTAATGGAGCCGGCGCAAATAAGCAGAAAGATTTTATTAAACCAAATGAGCAAATCATCTGCGTATTATTGCGATTTGATTGACACTGACAAGTGTCGAGCAGACGCGGATGTGAATATGATAAAGAAGCTTGCAGAAAAGCTCTTGATAATGTTACTCTTGATAAAGTTGCCCGGCCACCCTCTCTAAGTAAATAAAGGGGAGAGGAAGATGACGCATATTAATTCGCCTCCTTGGCACGCCCCGGGGGGGGGTGGGGGGGGGGGTGGGGGGAGTTGCAATGGGTTCAGGGTATGGCATTTTATATGAATACCAAAATTGCATCCGTGATTCGCACAGACTTTACGATAATATATTAATATTAAAACTAAAGGTCATTCCACAGAATGGTTAAGCTGCCTGAGCTGCAACCTTTATACCAATAACAGACTCTGGAAAGTAAGTGAGAAATATTTGAATACTCAAAAATATATATTTTTTTTACTTGGGAGGCTTGCCGGCTAACATTAGCTCAGGTGGCCCCTCACCCACCTGCCTTCTCCGGGGACAATTACGGGGCTACCTGGAGGATGGCTGCATCTGAGACAGCTGGTGCTGCCAGGGAGGAGAGGTGATTAATTGCCACAGGCCTCGGGCCCTCCGTGCGGCTGCCTGGCACTAATGACTCCCTTATGAGCCGGGGACGCGCCCCACCGCCGCGGCTCCACGGAGTCAGCACAAAACTTTACGCAGCTGCTTGGGGCGCTTGGAGCAAACGGGCCAGCGCGAGGCGGGCTCTGTCTGGGACGATTTAAGGGGAGGCCCGCCTGAAGGCAGGGGGCCGGCCGTGATGACCTCTGGAGCTCCCTCCAGGGCGTGGTTTGCTCTGATTCTGTCAGTCGGGGTGGCTGGAACCAAAGAGAGCCCTGGCTGGACCGTGCGTGGGGCAGGCGGGCTCTGAAGTCCTCCTAGAGAGAAGCTTGGAATTGGGAGATCTGCCAAATTGAGAGGCTGTCCAAGTTGACCCGGTGTCCAGAGAAGGTTTTTCTCAGTGTCATGGGCAGATCCACAAGTGTGGTCTCCTAACTCCAGGTGGACAGAGAGCCTGATGGCCTGGAGGCAGCCAGGGCAGGTTCGCCCGCTTCCGAAGTGCAGCAGCGACCTGGCTGGGGGCGGGAAATTGACAACGCAGGGAGTATTTACACCGCGGAAATTGGCAGACACTTTACATCAGGACTCCTTCTCCACCTGCCAGTTTTTAGACATCTCAGCAGCATTTCACTGGCTGACTCCCGGCAAGGTATGGGGGAAGCGGAGAAAGAGCCCACCTTCCACAGGCATCTGGGTTGTTGCCATGTTTACTGGCATGACCTTATGTGGACACAGATCACAGTTTATCTAATCTTCACGATCCCCACTTGGTGCAAAACAAGAGGAAGGGGGAGAAAAGGCTTAATTAAGTCCAACCTAATACAGTAATTCTAACATCTCTAGGCAATTTTCTACCTTTTTTGGGAAAAGAACTTGGGTTCTGATTTCTCAGACTCCTGCCTCTCCAGCCGGCTCTACTCTGAGGCAGCACCTGAGTGAACCGGGAAGGCGATGACAGGTGTCTTGAGGGTCTGCCTCTGTGCGACGGTGACCCCTGACTACTGGTCACCTGGCTGACATTCTGGTGTTAGAATTAGCGATCTGGGCCCCCGTGGCCTGGTCAGCCTCATCTTTGGCAGGTAGATGCCCCTCCCACCCACAGCCTTCTGGCGAAGGCAGGCCGGTCACCTTCTGCCATGGAGTCTCCTTGTCCTTCCTGGATGGGGGAGGCTCCTGGTTGCACCTACACCATGACACAGTGGAATGGGAAGGCCGCTCCGGAAAGCTGTTCTCCTCTGCTGGACCACTTACCACCCACTTCACTGTGCTGTGACCCGATCCAGGTCCGTGCAGAGGCAGAGGATCTGTTTCCAGGGTCCTCGGGGGAGCTGACGGAGAAATACCTCCCCCGTTCCTTTTGGCCATATCTTTCCCTCTCCAGACCAGAACATGGAGCAGGGAAATAGAGACACACAGACTGCTTTCTTCTCTCTGACCCTCCCACCTTCCTTCTCCAAATCTGCCAAGGCCAATGCAGTTCTTCCATCTTAGCGTTTTTCAATCTGTGAGCCAGGACCCATTGGTCAGGGATGAAATAAAGTCAGTGCTTCCTGACCAACGTTAATTAAAAAGACAAAGACAATTTTAAAAGTAAGAAAATACCCTATAAAACAAGGCTAAGAATGGTTCTCTGAAATGTGTTTTGATTGTGTGTGTATGTGTTCTGGTTAAAACCGTAAAATGAATTTCTCATGGAAAACATGTTTGAAAGTCACCATTCCGTAACCCATTCTCTTGTCCCAGAGCAACCGGCCACACAGGTCAAGGGCGTCAGGGTTATGACCTCTACCCCGGGAGGCCCCAGACACTGCTGCTTCCAAGCTTGGCTCTTGATCTGCTAACTGAGGAGATAACCCAGAAAATCTCCCCAACACAAGTCTGGCTTGCCATGCAAAACCGATTTTAAATGTCAGGACTTTCTTCTTGCACCTTTTCTGTAAGCAACTGTGACCTCTCCTTTTGCCCCAAGTAAGCCCAAGGCCTCCAGGCACCTTCTCCAGAGCATCGCATTCAGAAAGGCCAAAGAGAAAAGGGGATTCATATTGCTAGAGAGATTTCTCCCGTTACACACTGATCGTCTAAGAGGTTGATCTGCCCAGCCTCTCTCATCCCCCCACAGGACCTTCTACTCGCTTAGGCAGCTGCCCATGGGCAGCTATGGGGCCTGAGCCACACACGGTCTCAAGAGTTACTCAGAATAAACTGCCGTGCTTCTGAGAAGCCTCCATCATGCACCCTAGTTGCTGATGCCTACGTGAGCCGCGCTTGGCTTCCATGAGCAAGTCTACATGAAATTGTGAAAAAGCCAAATGACTTGGAGCCCCTTCTACTGGGACTAGGTTGGCGCAGTCCTAGCAGAGTCTCTGGGACATGGGGTAGGCCCTTGCTAAAATTGTGTGGGATCAGTATGGACTTATGTGAAAGATGGGCCAATTGAAGGGCCTTCCATATTTCTTTAAAATATTTTTGTAATGGGGGGAGCCTGGGTGGCTCGGTCAGTTACGCATCCAACTCTTGATTTTGACTCAGGTCATGATCACAGGGTCATGGAATGGGACCCCAGGTTTTAGAGCTCCGCAATGGGCATGGAGCCTGCTTAAGATTCTCTCCCTTTCCCTCCCCGTCTCCCTCTTCCTTTCCCTCTCTATATACTTATATTTATATAAATATATATATTTAATGGGTTCCAGGGAAACACTTAAATGGGGTACTCCAACCACATCACATCACTGTATTAAAATAAGTAAAAAACACCTTATGTGTGTTCTTTTATGGATTTGCTAACAGGCAGAAACCTGGGATGAATTAAGTGATTTCTGCTTTGTCTATTAATCTTGGAATAAAACATTTTTGTTTGCTTGTTGTTCTAGAAGAGTCCATCGTAAGAGCCCATCATTTAAAATAAATATGGTTTACAGGGTGATACACCAGAGTGTTGCATGCTGTTTGTGTCTTTACACACATACCCTTATGGCTAGTAAAAGTGAGATACACACCCATCAATGTATTTTATGCCCTTCTGTTCCAGAATACACACAACGATAATATCATTCCCTATTTAATTTTGAATACTGGTGGGAGGGAAAAATAAACAAGGCTATATATTTTTTGGAATAATAGGTCTTTAAATTCTAAGAACTTTCAAGGGATAAAAATCAGTCAGATCTTAAATGTTAACATAAGAACACAGGGAAATGGCAGTTAACAGAATTGGAAACCACAATTGCAGGCTATTCAATGTCTATAAGATATATGTATACTAATCCTTGCTTTCTTTATAGCCCACTGTAACCAAAACTATTTTGAACGAGGAAAGTTTTCTCAAGGTACCATTTTGAACACTGTTTTTCCATTGCCTGCACTCAGAGCAAGCTTTGTAACTGGACACTCAAGACGTAGAGAAGCCAAACCTATACTGTTTCTAATTTTATTTATTCATTTATCCCATCGTTCCATCAGAAAATACCTATTAAACAGCAGAATATGGGCTAAGACCTTGGAAAGACAGACAAGGCTTCTCCCCTCAAGGTCTCATATTGGAATGTAGGTTCTAGTAGGAGGAGATGAAGTAGTAAACACGTGATTACAGATTGCTATCTGGGTTATGAAGACCCAGGTGAGGTGATAGAGGACACCTGCTGGGGAGGGAGGGTGAACTTAAGCTAGAGATGTCAGGGAAGGCCCTTGAGGAAGCATGGAGAGCCAGCCATGAGAAGGACCAGATCAAGGCCAGCTTGGCAGGGAAGCACCGAGGCTACGGACAGAGTAGGAAAGGGTGGGGGAAGCCCTGGGAAGAGGGAGAAGTGCCCAATGACAGGATCCAAACCACACAAGGCCTTGAGGATCACAGGGAAAAACCTATTTTATGTTAAGAGCCATTTGAATACAACGATCATACTACCTGGTAGCTTTATTCGTAATTGCCAACAAATAGGGAAAAATTCCAACGCTCCGCTGTTAGTGGATACATAAACCATGGCACATCCATTAATGCTCTGTTGCTCAGCAATAAAAAGGAACAAAACAAGTGGCACTATGGTGGATATGTTGCAGATGCATTATCTCACCGGTAAAAGCCAGACTTTGTATTGGTTATCTACTCTGGGTAACAAATTATCCCCAAACCTAACACAGGCGAGGAAGTACAGACTGACCCTGTGTCCGAAAGGAACACTGGAAATATTTAAGAAGCAGAACAGCTAGTTGGAGAAGTTATGACTATGTGGTCATCTTGCTTCTAGAGAGCAAGAGAACTTTCTATCATCCTCCACAAATGAGCCTCATCCATGGAGCTTTGCGAAGCAGTGGAGACAGAACCATACAACTCCCAGTACTCATTAGTCACATTACTGGAAGCAAAATGTACTATTTGATCAGACCAGCTGGGAAAAGAAAAGAGAATGTCCTGTGACATGACCTAGCCATGATAGGCATGAGCCAGCTCATGACTGATCCACAGCCAGAGCCCTGTGCTGGCTCCCCCCACCAACACCTCTGTGACCCCAGACCCTCCAAGCTTCAAAGCCTCAGTGTCCCTCACCTGTAGAAGTTGGGGCTGGGGCCGAATCTCTCAGGTCCCTTCCATCTATAAGTTATTAGCCATCATCCTGTGATTTAAGGACATGCCTCTGCTGGCTCCCCAGCAGAGCTGGGGGCTTCCCCAGTCATTTGAGCATATCCATGCCTATCTCCCAGGGCCATTTGGGTACCGCCTTCCCGATTTCTGCCACATCTGCCGGCCACCTGCTTGACTGTTTACTTCATCTTTTCCTTCAAATGAACTTACTTTTTATAATCTTAAACGTAAATATGTTTAAGAGTAAACTTTATGTCACAATGGTGGACATAAAGAAAAGGTCCAGAATTTTCCACCAAGGGGGGGAATATTAGTGAGACTTATACATTCAAAGCCAACTATAAAATAAATACAATGAAAGCAATGTTTCCAATTTCTGGTTCAATACCATTAGGGTTGGAGACTTGGATGTAGGTTTTGTTTTGTTTTTTGTTTTTTTTTTTGAGGCAAGATTGAAGAGAGGCATTATAGACCTATTGGCACCCAACTGAGCCATTCTCCTTGCTTTATCTAAAGCCTTCAAAGATCACTGAAAAGGGAACAACTTTGTCCTTTGCTGATTTAGTACTATCTGAGGCTGTATCTACATGCCACCTGATACCATTTCCTGTTATGCACCAACATGCCATCCACACTTTGGGAAACGTTGAATTTGTTATTTCAGACTTGGTTCCCTTGCTTCCCCTGACTGGGCTCCCAGCGACAAGGTAGCTTCTGGTTTCTCCATCTCTGCACCCCTGCCAGACATTCCCTGTTACTCCTGCAGAGGATTTGGTGGCTCTGGCACAAGTCATGCCCTACAGAAGTGTAATAGTGAGCAAGGGGGAGAAAGGAGGGCAGCCACCATCACGGTTATTGTTACCACGTCAATGAGTTTTGTCTGAACTTCTAAGGAGGAGAAAGAAGCCCACCAAAGGAAGGAGCTGGGCTAAGCACAGTCTTGAGAAGATTGTGAGAGATTGAGCCTCCAAGTGGTTCAAGTCTATAAAACAGAGGGCACTTGGGTAGCTCAGTCGGTTAGGCGTCTGACTCTTGATTTCAGCTCAGGTCATGATCTCACAGTCATGAGACTGAACCTCTGCATCAGGCTCTGCATTCAGCGGGGGGTCTGCTTGTCCCTCCCTCTCTCCCTGTCCTCCCCCTGCTCATGCACTTTCTCCATCTCTAAAATAAATATTTTTTAAAAAGTGTGCAAAACAGTGGTTACACAGAACACATAAAAGCAGTGAAAATTTTGGAGAGGAGTTTTTTTAAATTTAAAGACATGGGATTTGGGGTTTCCAATTTTTTTTTTTCCATGAAAAATTACAGCTGAGTCTCCCCTGTCAGGAGACAAAACTGAGTAAAGAGGTGGCTCTGAAGGCTGGAAGGTCCACACACAGACTCATACAGCTGTGTTCATTGTAGCATCATTCACCATAGCCAAAAAGTAGAAACACGAATGACCACCAACACACGGCTAGCTAAATAAAAAGGTGGCGTATCCAAACTGGAGAGTCTGCTTCAGCCATACCAAGGAATAAAGCAAGGATGCATGTTGCAACGGACGTGGAAAACACTATGCTAAGTGAAAGAAGCCAGGCACAAAAGGCCGCATATTATTATTCTACTCATATGGGACGTCCGCAACAGCCATTCACAGAGACAGAAAGCAGAATAGCAGCAGCCTGGGGCTGGGAGGATAGGTTGGGGGAGGTGATGTCTAAAGGACATGGGGTTTTCTTCTGAGGTGAGGAGAATGTTCTAGAATTGATGTGGTATGTGAGTGATATCACAATAAACCTGTTACACACCACACACACACACACACACACACACACACACACACACACACACACACACACACACCTTGGAGGCATGTAGTTTTGTAAGCCAGCTGGGAGGGTGATGGGTGACGCCCACTGACGAAGTTTGCTTGGAGCAGTGGCTGCCCCATGGGAATCACCTGGGAGGCTCCGGAAACCTCTGATGCCGGCCCCACCTGGACTGCTCGGGGCAGCAGCTCTGGGGGGGTGTGACTGGACTTCATGGTTTAAAAATCTCCCCAGGCGATTCTCAGAGGCAGCCGAGGCGGGGAAGAGTGGTTCAGAAAATTCAGAAATAAAGAGGTAGACTCAGCCCAGATGTAGGCCTTTGCTCATCACCAGATTAGCCCTCTTTTGCCTGGATACATTTCTATCCTACAAAACCTACGCTTTAAACCTTCACCCTAAGTAAACCTTACTTTACAAGTAAGTCAGCCGCACAAGAAGCCACATGCTCAGCATCATCAGTCATGAGGAACACAGATCAAAACCACAACAAAAATACCACTTTACACCCAGATCACACCCTTCAGGCTGGCTATGATAAAATAATGAAAAATAAGGTGGGCGAGGATACGAAGGAATTGGAGTTCTTGTACGTCCACTGTTGGTAGAAATGTAAAATGGTGCAGCCGGTATGGAAAACAGCGTGGCAGCTCCTCAGAAAGTTAAACCTAGATCTACTCTAGGGCCCCCAGTTCCACTCCTAAGTATATGTCCAACAGAACTGAAAACAGGTCCTCAAGCTAACGCACATATAGGTGTTCCTAGCCACACTAGTCACAGTAGCCGGGAGGTAGAAACAACCCAGTCGTTGAGCAGCGATGAATGGATAGACAAAAATGCAGTATAACCACACAATGGAATATTATTCAGCCTTAAAAAGCGGTGACATTCTGACCCCGGCTACAACATGGATGAACCCTGAGGACACTACGCCAAGTGAAATAAGGCAGACATGGAAGGAAAAATACAGTAGAATTCCACGTCTAGGAGATCCCCAGAAGAAGCAATTTCATTGAGACAGTGTGGACTAGGTTACCAAGGGCTGGGGGAAGGAGCGAATGGAGAGTTATTTTTGAAGGAGCACAGAGCTTCTGTTTGGGATGATGAAAATGTTCTTCAGATGGTTGGTGGGGACGGTCGCACAATGCTAACATACCGCATGCCGCTGAATTGTACACTTAAAGATGGTTGAAATGATCAATTTGGCGTTGTATAGATTTTACCACAATTTAAAAAATTAAAAAAAAAAAAGCCACAATGGCAGGCACGGAGAGATCTTTCCATACTTCACAGGGAACAGACCCATTAGAAGTAGTGGAGGGGAAGATCCCACCATGGTGGGTCACGTGCTCTCTCCCCGCACCTTGGTTCCCTCACAAACAAAAAGAGGAGAGCATGGCCCGCCCGTCTATGGGTGTGATGCAGACTGAACGAAATACGTAAAGCACCATGCATAGTAGCTGGTATACAGTAAGCACTCGATAGGTGGTAACACCGTCATTATCCACACCCACACGATGTGTCTACTCTGACTCCGATCTCCATTTAAAAGGCAGGGTGCGTTTTGGGGGTCATGAAAATGTTCTAGAATTACAGGTGATGATTGTACAACCTTGTGAATATACTACCACTGAATTCACACTGCAAAATATATGGAAATTATATATATATATTTTTTTTTCCAAAAGGGCAGGGTGTATGGTCATGTAGCTGTCCCTATGCAGACACACAATTGCGTGGAGGGTACACACGTTTGCTGAGTGGCAAAGTCACGACCACCGGGGCAGAGAAAGGCCTGCGAGCCGCCATCTTGTAAGAGCCCCCATCCCATGGTATCAGCGACCAGCTGGGGCTGGGCCCCGGGCACTTCAGTCATCTCTATTCTTTTAGGTTAATGAGAGGCCCCATCATCTCAGGACACCTGGGACAACCTGCTTGGAAGTGGGGTTGGTACCTCCAAGTCCACCACAGACGATGTCACCCCTCTTTAGCCGCCCAGGGTCGGCGGTGGGGTTGGGGGGCTGCCGATACCTGCCACAGCTGGGCTGGGAGTTTGGTCATGTGGGTGGGGAGCCTCCCCCCAAAGAGGCGGTGAGGAGACCTGAGCACTCACTATCACCGCGGCGGGGACACCTGCTCCCTAGCAGACACCATGCAGGACAGGTGTCCTTCTAAGGACAAAGCCAGAGACGGGGACCCGCCTGCCATCTCCTGCCTGGAGCAGCCTGTGCCAATGTCTTGGGGCCAGCCCGAGCTGGCTCTTGAGTGCCATACTGGGCGGGAAGGGAGAAGTCTGCACCTACCAGAGGCACAACCAAGGCAAGTGCCCTGGGGAACGGGGCTCGGGTGAAAAAGACTCAGGTTCACGGACATCCCAGAGTCCACAGTCTCCCCACCCTTCCGGGCTCAACACTCACCGCCTGTAACTTTCACGCTGCCTCCTTCCTGGAAGCTCTCTGCACTTGTCTTTCAGAACAAACCTGCAGGGCCAGAGGGATGGGGGAAGACAGATGGCCACTCACCGCCTCACCCAGCCTCGATTTCCTCCTGACTGATCAAGGGGCTAACAACACCGGCCTTTAAACTGTTGGGAAGAGGAGGTGGGATAATGCAAATCAGTAGGAGAGGGCCAACAAGCTCCAAGCAAATGCTCAGACTGGCACCTGCTTCCATGGTAACAATCGTGGCCAACACCTGCCTCGCCTGCTTGGTCAGTGCCCGCACCTGGCCACTGCTCCACATGGCACCAGGAAGGAGTTCTCACCTGGGGACCCAGCAGCCCGCACCAGGGACCCAAGAGCGTGGCCCTGCTGGAGGGAGGGTGCGGATTCAAGCCTCTGTGGTCCAGGTGGCAAGAGATGAGCTGGCAGCAAAGGGCAGATTCTAAGATTTCTTGAAAGAAACTTGGAGACTCTGGTATGCTAGGAATGGGCTGGAACCGTTTCCTTCTGGGGCCCGTGAGACAATTCTGGCCCATGATGATCACATGACAAGGTGGAACCCTAGCAGTACCCACCCTGAATCCATCACCGGTTGATGGAAAACGCACAAACCAGAGTAGCAAAGTGAGTGTGTGGGGTCTCAGGAAAGAAGGAGAGAGAGAACCACCGTTTCAGGCCGGAGGAGATTGGTCTCTGAGGCCCGCGCATAGGAATCCAGGGGAAAATCGTCCAAAATAATGAAAAGTTCAGTGTTATGATTATTTAGGAGAAACATCTAATATACTTTAAGTACCTCAATAAACATTTGAACTTGAAAAAGTGAGTTACAGTAAGTTACCTGACCCTTACAGATGACTTGCCAGGTCTCATTTCCTTCTGGAAACAAGGAGAAAGGAATGAGCTACATCTGAGGGGGCTGGGGGCTCATGCTATTGAGGTGATTTATTGAAGGTCAGTCAGCCAGAATGAGAGCATGGGCCTCAGGTGAAAGCCCTGGTGAACTTTCCAGACAAATTCGTGAGCCTTTTGTGGGCTGGATGGTGGGAAAATTGTCAGAAAAAAATGACAAGGAGTGTTTCCCTTTGGGACTTACCTTCAGCTCGCTGTGTAACCCCAGCCGGCTGACTTTTCTCTGGGCCTGGTTCCTCATCTGTAAAATGGGGTGAGGGAAGAGGGTCTCAAAGACCCCTCTTTTGCTCTGGGAATCCAGCAATGATCTGTGAATAGTTTTTCTAATTTCCAAAAGCAGTGGCGCCTCTCCTTCCCATCTACCTACTGCAAAGAGAGACTCACCCATTTCCCAAGCTAAAGCGGCCCTTTTCCCTAACGTAACTTTGATTTTGCTCTGAAATCCGCTTCCTACTTCTCTGACTCGGGACCCCAAAGGTACAAATTTTCTAATTCCATTGTCTTGGCTATTTAAAGTGTTCTCGAACTCTGTTTATAGGAATCAAAAGTATGCTTTCGGCTTTAAGACTAAAAGATTTGAATATCCGTTTTGTTTTGTTTTTAAGAAAAATGATGGGTATCAACCCTTAGAAAAATCAGCTCACTTGGAGACCTCCATGGCATTATTGCCTTCTTTAATATTGCTGACAGTCTCTTGCAAATGTATCACAAGCTGGCGTTTATTAGTGTGAGGCACAAGTAAGGGGCATGTTATTTGATTTGAATAACAGCTCGGAGCTACAGTTTGAGTCCAGAAATATATTAGTCAGAAACAATCTCATTTAATAACACAGAAACTAATAAAAGAAAAGTATTCCAACTGATTCAGAATTGAATTTATGAATATTGCTTTAGCAGGATTAATGATCAAAACCCCAACCTGTTTGTCACGTTATAACTGACTTTTCCATTTAAATGCAAAAGCAGAAGTCAATGAGTCCACAGGATTGTATATTGCTTTGAAGAAAACCAGTTCATTTTACATGTAAGCTTCCAAATTGGCAATAAACTTTAATTACAGGGTCAGATAATCAAATTATAATCAAATAGCCTCACATAAAAATCTATGTTTGAAATTAATGAGATACAAGGCTGCCACTTGGTATCATTGCACCTCTGTAACTTACTAACAGACATTTCATTTTCATTCAAAAGTCACCTTAAGGACTTTCTCCTCAATTTCCACTGTGTCGCTTAATTTGATTTAGAAAACATTTCATTCTTAGACCATACAGCCCTTCGGATTTTCATATTCATCTCTGCATTTTCCCTCCTCTCAGTGCGGGGGAGGTCTGTTTTATAATTGACAGTGGGATTTCCAAATTGGCACTCTTGTAAACCTTTCCAACAGTGAGGCGGGTATATATCTGTCTGGGTCAGGGAAGAACCTTCAAGCTGGTGCCAGGTGTCATCTGACAGAGGCACATTCACACCACGGGGCTGAGTGGCCCCAGAAGTTTTGCCAAAGGAAAAAATGTGTATAGCTTAAAATGACTTGAATTATTTTGAAATCAACAAATACATCAGCAAGTGAATGGCGTTAACACACAAGACGGTCCCCCGGCTTATGATGGTTAGACTTATGAATTTTTGACTCTTAAGATTTTGCAAAAGCAGTATGAATTCAGTAGAAACTGTACTTGGAATTTTGAATCTGGGTCTTTTCCCCAGGCTTGCAATGTGTGGTAGGATTCTCTCTCGCGAAGCTGGGCAGCCCCACGATCACGAGGGTAAACAACCAGCCAATGCACCTGCACCATTCTGATTTTCACTTGCAGGATGGCATTCGGTAACTCACATGAGATTTTCAACCCTTTATTATAAAATAGGCTCCATGTGAGATGATTTTGCCCAACTGTAGGCTAGGGCAGGTGTTCTGAGCATGTGTAAGGTAGGCTAGGCTGAGCTACAACGTTCCGTAGGTGAGGTCTATTACGTGCATTTTCGTCTAGGGATGGGTTTATCAGCACATCACTCCTTTGTAAGTTGGAAAGGTCTGTACTGCTCCACGGTCCCATTAGATACTGACAAGCAGAATGCTCAGTTGTTTAATACAGAGTTAAAACCTTCGCATTTTATCTTTAAAAGCACTTTCCTTGTGTTCTTCAGTAGTGGGAGCTTTTGTTTGTTTTGTCAGAATGAAGAAGAGCCAGAAGCTGGGGCTCCCTCTTGCTGGCAAGCAGGCGAGCAGGGACCAAGTTAAGAGCTGAGAGGTTTAGAGATTGGAATGTAAAATGGACACTCTTCTCTCACTGACATGCTTTCTTTTGCTAAACATTAGATTTTTCTTGAGCTTTTCCACATTACACAATAATGGGGCACATAGCATCTGACAGAGCTGCCAGATTAAAGGAAAGTTTTTAGTATAAGTATAACCCAAATATTGCATGGGATATACTTACACTAAAAAAAAATCATTCCTTATTTATCTGAAATTCAAATTTAAGTGGACATCCTGTATTTTTATTTGCTAAAGCTGGCAATCCCAGTCTGAAATAATAGCAATAATAAATGCACCTTGGAGTGTTCAGAGCTTGGTGCCTTCTGAAACATTAAAGGATTTCATGGTGATTCCCTCAACATTTCCCAAGCTTGCCTGAACACACAATCACAAGTTCTTTAAAACTACAGATGCCCAGGCCCATGCTGGAACTGCTGACTTAGTAAGTTCAGGGTTTGGCTTGGGAGTTCATATTGACATGTTTCCCAGGTGATTCTTGGCATCAGTGAAGTTTGGAAAACACAGCAAATATCTCTTGTCACCACATCTTTAAGAAGCAGTGGTGGATGGAGTAGGGAGTTAAGCCAAAATTATTAACCTTCATTTCCAGCCGCGAAAATCGTGGCCCAGAAAAAGTATGGGGAGTTGCTCAGCTGTATTCAGGTCCTTGGACCTATTGAAATATCATCCTCAAAATATTTTATTCCATTGTTGCTTGAAGTGAAAGGCCTTCCCGTTTGGAAATGGACAGGTAGAAGGTATGTGACCATGTAAGTTATTTCTGTCAGTGTAATCGGATCTTTGTTGTTTTGTCTGGCACGCTTAAGGGTCCCACTGTGAGCCACGAAAGTGTGGGGTATCGATCACTTCTGTCTCCGGTCTATCCGTAATAAGGCGATCCTCACTGCCTCAAGCCTTCCCGCGGGGTGGGGGGGGTGGGGGTGTTACCAGGGCATGCCCTCACTGTGAGGGTGGAGGGAGGGAGGGAGCGAGGGGGGTGAGCAGCGCGGCCTCGCAGGTGCTCCCCCGCACAGGCCCCCGGGGATACCGGAAGATGCGGGCCCACATTCCGGGGCAGGTAGAACACCATTTCCGCGAGAACCAGAACCTGAGCCTCACCCACACTCTCAGCATGACACATGTGCAGCAAAGGGAAACTGCCAGGATGTCAAGGTGATGAGAACATTCAATAAAAACCGAGAGGCCCTGAGGGTCCGCCCACGCGGCCCTGCTCTGTGTAGCGGCTGGCCGGGCAGGCGCCTGGGGTGGAAATCAACCATTCATCTCCTTCTCCTAAGAGAAGTGTGACTCAGACGGCGAAGAGTACGGTCTGTTTTCTCCTGCTCCTGGCTCCTCGTGCCACCTCCCCTTTGGGGGCGGGGGTCTTCTTGCTCCCTAAGGACTCTTCTGCTACACGGATGAGACGCCTGAAAGGCAGGGCTCCAGCACATCCCCGTCCGCCACCCCCAAGCCCGGTGACCTTGGTTGGGTGACCCTTGTCTCTGCATCACCTTCCACCCAGAGGTGACATCAGGCTCTAACGTTCTGGGGTTCTCTGCTACATTCTTTCCTTTTTTTCCGTGACTGATGAGAGTCAATTAGGTACCCAATAAGAGCAAAGACAAAATTTAGTTTCTCCTTTTCAGCTGAAGCTGGTTATTTCTGCCCCTTCCCTTTTCAAAATTAACCCCTCCAAATGACTTTTGCTGTGCAGTCCTCGTGTAAGATCTGCTTGTCACTATCCTTTGAGTCGTTTCCACCCCACATGAACCCAACAACTGGAGGGATCATACGGAAGAATGTTTCCATTCCAAAGAAAATGATCTACAAGTCTTCCCTAAGCCAGTGTATTAATTCCTTAGATCACACCTCACATTTGAGAGGTGCCAGGATTTTTTTTTTTTTTCAAAGACCTAACGAGTGTAATTGCCTCCAGAGGAGCCCAGCTCAACCTTATAAAACATGCAGGGCAAGGCGAAGCACCTGTGATCACAAACGGTGGATAGGATGTGGAAGAAGGAAGAATAAACCAGGGGCGACTTGAATTCTGGCAAGTGGTGAGGTATGGGTGATGAGGACTAGCATTATCCCCTCTCCCTTCATCTGCCCAACTTGTGGTAGTGCTCTGTTGACTAAATCCTTACCAGGTCCCAAACATGTCTGACTGCCTGTCTTCCAGAGGCGTTCCAGTCTGAATCACCTACGAGGTAGAGAATGTAGTAAAACCATTCTGAACTGCTCTCACTCCCTCCAGCTGAAAGGCTCAGCAAGGGTCCCCTCCACACACTAATCGCCATCATGCTTACCTCCTTCTGAAGTGGCCAACACTCAGGCCTCCTCCAGGTAAGATGTTGGTTCCGATGTGACGTGAAGTTCTAGGAGATCAACCCTGGAGGGCAATTTGATGTATTGTCTCGGAGGCCTCCATGGGGTGTGCCCTCTGACCCAGAACTTCCATGGCCAGAGGTTCATCTGAAGGAATATCATCTGTACAGAGCTTTTAATTGTGAAAAATGGGGACTCTGGCATGGGGTAAATAAATTCTGGTTCATTCATATGAAAGCATACTCTGCAGCCATTCAAACTCACACGGAAGAATATGCAGTGACTTGGAAGGATGTTCGTGTCCTGTTGGAGAGAATATAGTACCACTGTGAGAAACAAAGTTCAGGGTCATGTTAAGCTGGTCAACCGCCAAAGTGGTCATCTTTGGTGGATGGGATTATTAACGCCTTAGATTTTCTATTCCTTACTGTCTTGTTTTCCAAGTTCTCTGCACGAAGTTATTTTTGTATTACTTTTTTTAATAGGAAAAAGCTAATTACACTTCTAGGAAAAAACATAGAAAAGGACAAACATCTCACCCTTATGGAACTGACTTCCAGCTTCCATTTTGTCATGAGTCAAAGGATTTCACGTCACTAGGTTTTGAAGGCCTTCCAAGTGCCATCTCTGCTGGTGACCCTGGTCTTTCTCCTTGCCTTTTTCCTGACCCATGTGGGGGTTCCAGCCAACCAGAGGAAGTAGCCGAAGTTCTCTGATGAGTCACTTAGGGGATACATTCTGGCCTGACGGAGCCCTGTGCTGATCACAGAGGCGGATGCAGGGAAGGTGCTAATTAAATGTTTATTGGGTGAATGAAAGAGAATTCGATCTTGCTATCTTAAGGGCTTTTATTTGTTCTGTTGTTAAAAAAGAAAGAAAAAATTGGGGGAGGAAAAAAAACCCCAAAACTCCATTTAATTCATTACAAACAGTGGTTTAAAATAGAAACTCCAAACCAATTTTGGCTAAAAGGGTTTCTGGTATATTCTGAACAGCTGCTGTTGTAGACACAGCCTGAAATAAATAACTTCCAGTGTAGTTCCAAAGCTGCGTTGAATAAAGGGCCTTATTAGCATTAATTGCAACGAGCCTGTGCAGCTCCAAGGCTGTCACAGAGGAATCTCGCATCGAGATCCTTCCTCGGGCTGTAGATGGAGCCATAACATCACTAACTGGTACCCCAGCAGGCGTGGTGGGGCTTTCGTGTGGTCAAAGCCAGATGTTTGGAAGTTCTTTGGCTTTAGCTTCTGAGTGCGAACAACCAGAAAACTCAGACCTTCTTATTTGCTCCGAAGCAGACCGGGCTCCTAAGAAACCAAGATGCTGGCTGGGTGGCTTGTGCTTTCATTGTCTCGGCCATTTTCCCCGGGCTCTCACCTCCTTCTCTGACAATCTCTCGCCTCAAGGGCATCCCGGGGCTGTCGGTCCCACGTCACTGGTGAATTCATGTAGAAGATCAGCACCCCCCCGCCCCTCACAGGAGCCCGGGACTCACCTGGCGTCCTGGCCCGAGTGAAGCTTGGGTTGGGTGGCCTCAGTGAGTTGGGGGGGGGGCGCCCCCCTCCTGTTCCCACGGAGAGGCCTACACTTGGCCCGTGAAGGATCCCGAAATGATGTGGCTTCAGAAGCCTCCCTGATGGGGTGCGTCCCTCATTTTTCTTTGTCTTGTCTCTCCAGCCTTGTCTGACAAGGCAGGGGTATAGATCACCCCTCTGCCTCCCGGGCCTGAGGACCCTAAGTGCAGGCCAAGGGAGGTGAGGCCCACCGGGCTTGCCCCTGATGCTCCTCCAGCACGTCCCTCCAGGTCCCTCTAGGCCCAGCTCACACACTCCCCCTCTTTCCTGCAGGCCTCCATGCTTGCCTCCAATGGGAATTTCTCTCTCTCTCCTGGGGGAGGACTTCACAAGGGCACATACCATATTCACCCTGGATTCTGGCCACTTGGGTGCACGGCTGTGTGATAAGAATTATTTGAAGGATTTCCGGTGTTTCCTGGTACATAGGGGCCTTTCGCATTCACTCAGGACACTTCCTAGGCTCCCTGTAGCCAGAGAAGAGAGGGTATATATCAGGGACAATGAGCTGCCAGAGTGACTTCCTATCCATTGGGGGATGGCAAAGTCCCTGGCAAAAACAACAGCTTCAGGTTGCCAGGTGCTGGGCCTAGAGGATGTCCTCACTTCCCTGAGGTGAGGCGGCAGGTCCTCAGGCCCAGGGCAGGGAGGGCAGAGGGAGAGTGGAAGAAGAGGGGGGATGCAGATGCCTGTGGGTCCTTGAGAAGGGGCGGCATCCCTGCCCCATGGACCTCACCCTGACTGCCAGACAGCTTTTCCATCTGAGAGCAGAGGGCCTCTGAGCCGTGCTTCCTGGGGAGGACTTCGGAGAAGTGAACAGAGCCTCATGGCAACCCAGCTCAGGATGGGTCTGGGCAGAAGAGGCTTTAGTCGGCCCTGCAGAGTTTCCAGTCTCCCAGCCTGTCGTAGGCAGCCCTCGGGGACATACAGAACCAGGCCTTGCTGCAGAAGCAGGGGTGCCCCCCACCCCCACGGCCCTTCCCTGCTGCCTATCTCCAGCAGAGGGATTTCTGTAGTAGCTCTGCTCCCACAACTGGGAAGATGATGCTGGGGCAGCCCTCACCTCAGGACTGACAGAGCTGGGGGATCAATACCCCAGCTCCCTAGCCCCTCACATGGAGTCATTGTCTGTGGTTTCCAGGGAGACTGAGGTCCAGTAGCCTGCCAGGTCACGCCCCCCCTCCCCTGCTGGTTTTGGGGACCACCACCAAATACAGGGACCTCAGCCCCCCAGAACAGACCATGTGGTCTGATTTCGGGGGAACCCAAACTCAAAAGAGGCTCTTGGGAAGAATGATGCCATAGGAAGCTGCGGAGCCTGGCGCCTGTGTGGGAGTGGAGCTCCCTCGGCTGATTTCATCATGGACAGGAGACCACGGGGACCAGATATGCCCCCCTTCCCAAAGCCGGTCTCCTAAGCCCCACCCTCCTTCAACACACTTCAGGGTATCAAGAGAGAAAGAGAATGGGGGGGGTGTGCTTTAAATTACGGTGATTTGTTAAAGGAGGGAGATTGCATGGTGTTTTCATCTGAGTTTGTGGCTGCCTCCCCCATTGGTGTCCCTCTTCAAAGGCCTCCCTCTCTGTTCTCGCTGCTTGAAGTCAGGGAATGGGCCTTGCTCAGCCTGTAGGCTCCTGTGCACCAGTATCTCCTACGAGGGAGGCTTGTTGAGCCAGAATCGGTCCCCCTGGCAATGTGACAAGAAATGCAGATGGCCTTAGGTTGCTAGAGTGGCCCTCAGCTAACGGCCAGCACAAATTACAGGGACCTCAGCCCCCAGAACTGAATTTTGCCAACAACTAGAAGGAGCTTGGAAGTGGATTCTTCCCCGAGTCTCAGGATAAGAACCCAGGCTAGCTGACACCTTGATTTTGGCCTTTCGAGACCCTGAGTGGAAGCACCAGGGAAACCTGCCTGGAATTGTGACCCATATGACTACGAGACCATGAATTTGGATTGTTCTAAGCCACTAATTGTGAAGTAATTTGTTTCGGCAGCAACAGGAAGCTGATCAACAGGTTGTTGTGGCAACTCTGAGTAATCAATCTCTCTAGAAATGCCCTTCGGGTCTCTGTCCGTCCTACAAAGCACAGGGGTCAGAAGTGGAGAATTCCCTATCAGGATGGCCTGTTGATGAAGAAAGTTGTAAGCTCCTTCAAGCCCTCAGCAGCCAGACGTGGCTTCATATCCAGCGTGGCTTTAGGCAGCTTTGTTATGATGAGACGGCGAGGTGGAACAGGTGACCTCTGGGGAGGCCTTGGCATCATAGAGCTTGAGGACTCTTTGCTGACTTTACTCACTTCTCCGTGGCTTTTGGCGGGGACAGCCTGGGAATCTGCCAGCATGTCTGGTTGTGTGGACAGAGAAATGTCCCATGAGCCTGAATGACCGTGCCCAGTCTGGTTCATCGTTTAGTCTGGTGGGATGTCAATGATGCACTGGGGGTTAGCTTCAGGTTTACTTAAGCTCATTGGTTCCTCTTCACCCAAGCAAAGGGTCCTTGGAATCCAGGGCTGGAATTTTGCTTTTCCCTCTCAAACTTCTCTGCTTCAACAGATTCGTAAGTCAGTGGTAGCCTCAGCTGCCCCCCTGGGGCTGTTCATTTAGGTCCTGGGTTGTGGGCGCGACGGGGGGTCCCACGTTGATCTCCACAGAGGGTAAGTAGCATCGTCCAGTCCCCCGAAGGGAGGAAGTGGGAGGTGGTTTCCTTCCTTAATCACCGAGATCTGTGGAATCTACTTCTGGTCTTGGGTAAAAAGCCGTCCTACTTTGGGCTTGACTTTCATGTCTGTCACTGGTCACTACAGAAAGACTGTGAACTAGGGAAGTAAACAAGTGTGCGTTTGGAGAACCATGTCCCCCAAGGGGGTTCAGCGGAGACTGACCATGGGGCAGTGGGACCTGGACTCCAGTTTGGACTGCCTTGTACTCATTCCTCCCCTCCAACCCCCCAGACCTCAGCTCCCTCACAAGTGAAGACACCAGACCTCCTTAGATAGCTTCTGTGGTTCTTTTTGGCTTTAGAATCCTAGGATTAAAAAAAAAAAAATCTGGAAAAACAGACACCAGTTGTTTCCAGCTGCAGTCTCTGGTGGAGGGAAAGGGTTGTAGAAGACTAATTGTCCAGCTCAAATATTTTTTACAGCTTTTGCATATTATGCAACAAAATATATTAATTTTTTTTAAAGATTTTATTTATTTATTTGACAGAGAGAGACAGCGAGAGCAGGAACACAAGCAGGGGGAGTGGGAGAGGGAGAAGCAGGGTTCCCGCTGAGCAGGGAGCCCGATGTGGGACTCGATCCCAGGACCCTGGGATCATGACCTGAGCTGAAGGCAGACGCTTAACGACTGAGCCACCCAGACACCCCAAAATATATTAAATTTTTAGCACTATTTTGTTGTTTTCCTTTTTGAAATAAATACATCCTGTTATGGAAATTGCAAACATATATAATAGTCCAGAGTATGAGATATGAACTCCCATGTACCCATCACTCAGCTTCCACAATAATCAGCTCTTAGCCAGTCTTGCTTCTGTATGGGAGAGGAACCCTACTACCTCACCTTCTGTATTATTTTAAAGCAAATCCAAGACATTACATCATTTCATTCAGTAAAGCATTTCACGTTTCTAATTAGGAATAAAAAGAATTACTTGACTCATTCTGAAACTAAATACTCCCATACTCTCCTTTAGAGCAGAATAGGCTGGAAATGAAATGTAACTCAGTCTTCGAGGGATCTGGAAGAAACGTTTTCCTTTCATGATTGTTGAGGATGTTTAATACAAAGGAAAGAATCTCTAACAGTGGAATTTCACATATCTGGGGGAGAGGATGTATTTTGGTGCAGGGCATGGGAGAATATTGTCAGCTACTCTACTGTGGATTGCCAGTCCTGGGGGGGAAATTGCTGTCCATTATCTTCCCCATCCTTTTTTTTTTTTTTTTTTTTACCTTTTACATCAAATCCCTCAGTAAATACTGAGAAAATTATTTTAAAGATCTCTCAGGAGTTCAGCAGCCCCTTTCCTCTCATCAGCAAATGGGAACTTTGGAATTCCTGTGACTATCGCATGCCATTGTCCTCATCAAATTGTGCTTTATGAAATGTCCGCTTGGACTGCCAGCCCCACCTGTTACCCACTGGGGTCCCTCTTTGACTCCATTTCAGGGGTGAATTGTTCTGCTTTGTTCCTTTGGATTAGAGACCCCATGATGTTCAACCTGGCTCACATTTTTCCTTTTCTTTTTCAAAACAATAAAACTGTTTTGGAGGGATTCTGGACTACATTAGGTGATCATTTTCAATTTTCATGCAAGACATATGGAAAGACTCACCTCCACTTACAGCTCATTCCCTGCGACTGTCTGACCCACGGCCGACACTCCGAAATGGAAAAGGCCTTCCAGGCAGTCAGCATTTAAGCACATTTCCTGCCCCTGTCCTGCACTGACCTCAGCTCAAGTCAAAACTTGCAGAAATGCGGGACTTGGATGATCCGGGCCATGAAAACTTTTAGTCTGGGGGTGCTCACTGATGCCAGGGCTCCCAAAACTCTGTGAAGTGAAGTTGGGGAAAGGGGTGGTGCAGGTGTTTCTGTTCTTTGTTTTCTTTGGGAGAAGGAGAAAGACCAGAGGGAATAGTTCTCTTTGGCCACGGTGCTTCCTTTTTGTCTACTTGACTTAATGGAGAAAAGCCATAAAATGCTGTCTACCGGGCTCGTTAGGTTTTCCTCTCAGATACAAATGTAAATTACTCTAACATGGGGAATTTTAATGGCTGGGTCAGTGTTTGACCTTCAATAAGTTTCCAGAATTGAAGTGTTTGGGTCTATTTTGCATTCGAAAACATGGGCTTGCACATCACAAGTTAAGGGGTGACAGAAGTAAAGACAGACAAGATCATTCGCCCGAAGATGGGGTGGGGAGCTGGAAAATTTGGTGCCTGTGCACAAGGCTCACGAGCCTCTTGAGATGGGGTTGAGAGGAACCCCAGAAGCAGCCTGTGGTAGGGGGATTTTAAAGGACAGGTTCTCGGGGAGGAAGGAGAGACCGGCTCTGTGGAAGCAGATCGGGCTCTCTGGCAAAGTAGGGCGAGAGGTCTACAGAGTGCAGAGAGGAGAAAGAGGAGACGTAGGGCTGCCCTGGTGTGGGTGGTGGTGATGGTGGGGGGTGGCTGGGAGACAACGGGGAGGGGACATTTTGCTATGGATATGCTGGGATTCCTCTGGGCCTTTCCCCAGAGCCCCTGATGAAGAATATGATTTCTTTTTCATCGCTCTTGGTTGTGGCATGGGACGCTGAAGAGTTGTGATGCTGATGGATGCAGGGGCCTGAGCGGATGCAAATAGATTTGGGTTAGAGGTGTCGGGATGCTACACCTTTCAGGAAGAGGGAAGAAAAGCAAAGTGCAGCCCTGGGAGACTAGTTTCCCCCCAAGAAATGAACTATGGCCTGTGCTTGGAAGACCAGACCTCTCTTTCCTTTTTGACAAGGAGCGGCTCATGGCCTGGCCCAGTACCCTCTGGTCCGCCCCCTGGCCCAGGGATCCAGGACCGTCGGGTGTGTCCCCAGCAGTGTGTGGAAAATGGGGGCCCTGCCGGAGACCACCCCTCTCACCCCCCCAACCAGCTGGAGCTGGCTTTCCCGGCCTTGCGCTAGGAGCTTCAGGGACTCAGCCCGCCATGCTGCGCTGGGGTGCCCCGTGCAGGTGGGGGTGGGGCGGGGGAGTGGAGCCACGAAGGACAAAGGTGCATGTCAGCAAGTCCTGCGTCCTTCAGGCTGGGGGGGCTTGGCGGGCCAGCCGGAGTTTCCTGGCATTTGGTTCTGTAGTAGGCGAGGCCAGCCGGCTCCGGAGAATTTTGTGAAGCTTATGTCAGCCTGTGTCTTGGGGTCTTGCTTGCTGCCTGGTAGGGGATGGTGCCGGCTGGCGGAGTCCCAGCGGGTCCTTTGGGGGCCCACGGGGAGGCTCTGGACTCCAACAGGGTCTTTCCAGCCAGGAGAGGTTGGGGGACAGGAAGATGGGGCTGGGGATGGAACTTGGTGCGGGTCTCACAGTCAGAGCTGGTCGCCAGGCCTCAAGCGAGTCGCCCTCCCTGGAAGGAAAGAATTCTTACTGACCTGGAGGACAGCCGGGGAGTGTTCCTGCTTCCCTCCTACTGCGAAGCACTGTGCAGGAGCCTCGCGCCCCCTGGCGGCGCTCTTCCAGATGGGGTGTGAGACATGCCTTGAAAAGGCATCCTTGACCCAGTACCCTCCACAAAGACTTCTCTGGAAACAAAAAAATGCTCTAAAACTCAAGTTTTATGCAAACGCTGAAGAAGACTGTCTTCCCGCCTCTTTGCATTACTACTATCTCCAGACTCGCTCCATCCCAGGCCGAGCCTGGGTCAGGGGAAGTTTGGGGGTTTGCCTCTGAAGCCAGGGGATCTGAGGCAAGGGATGTGTGTGTGCACACTTGCCTCCCACTGTTCTGGCCTTCAAGGTCATTTCCACTTAAAAACCTGAAGTTGCTCCTTCCTTGGAGCAAAGGGATCTTTTCCCAGGGACTTTCCAATCCCTCTAGTGCTCCTGAGAACGGAAGTGTCCAGTGCAACCCGCAGTGAGTCTGAGAGCATCCTTAGCCCCATGTCCCAGGCACACTGAGATGACCAGCGGCTCTGTCCACCTTCTCCACGCCGGAAAATAAACTTGCTACAGGCCGGGAGGTAGTAAGAGCAGCTGATGGCCACGGAGTGCTTAGCGTGTGCTAGGCACTCCTCTGAAGTGCTCAGCTTGGAAGACTCATTTAGCCCCACAGTAATGCCTACTGGAAGTAGTACTATTTATTTATTTATTTATTTATTTATTTTTGTAGATTGTCTTTATTTGAGAGAGAGAGAGCATGAGCAGGGGGAGAGGGAGAAGCAGACTCCCTGCTGGGTGCAGAGCTGGCTGTGGGACTCAGTCCCAGGACGCTGGGATCATGACCTGAGCCAAAGGCAGATGCTTAACCGACTGAGCCCCCCGGGTGCCCCTGGAAGGAGTACTATTTATGAAGCTCAGTCTGCAGAGGGGGAAACAGGCCTGGAGAGACCATGACAGATGCACAGTGTTGTGCACACACCTGTACACACTCAGGGCCTTTGGGTTCATGCTGTGGAATAGGGAGCTAAGCACCTTCTGGGGAAGCGGTCTTGGTGTGGGGACCAGCAATACTCAGGGAGGAGGGGCTGGAATCAGATGCTTCCCCAGAAGCCCCTGGGGCTCTGGAACCGGAAACTCTGAATGAGCAGCATCACCGATGTGTGGGGGTCCCTGCTCTCCCACATTGTTAGCACTCCCTGCCCCCTGCCCACCCCAGCAATGAGGGACGGGCAGCTTGGAGCATCTTCGTCCAGCATTTGCTCCATGCCAGGCCCCGGTGCTCAGAGCTAAGCGTAGAGATGAAAGGACAGACATAGCCCTTAACAGGTGACCCGGACCTGAGCACAGGTGACTGAATCCCATAGATGATGTGGGAAGGGGAAAAGGCTGGTGGAAAGGTGGGGGGTATTGCACCTGTCGGCCTCTTGGCAGAGTTGCCCACAGTGGGAAAACACTTCTAGTGTTTGGAGAGACCTCTTTAATGCTGACTGAGAAAGGCGTCTGCCCTGTGGTCATGACCTAGAGGAAGAGGTTTGGACAGAAGTGTCCAACCATGCGTCATGGAAAAGAGAAGGACTTTGGTGTTATCTATGAGACCTTGAGAAGGGCTTTGGGGTCCTGGAAAAAGAGAAGGGACTGATGGGCCCCCCGGTACTGTTTTAAGTTGTCAGTTCCCGTGAGGGTCTGAGGCAGGCACTGGCTGATGAGCTCTAGGAAATGGGAGGACTAGAAACTTCCAATTTATTTATTTATTTATTTTAAGATTTTATTTATTTATTTGAGAGAGAAAGAGAATGAGCAGAGGGGAGGGGCAGAGGGAGAGGGAGAAGCAGACGTCCCACTGAGCAGGGAACCTGACGTGGGGCTCGATCCCAGGACCCCAAGATCATGACCTGAGCCAAAGGCAGACGCTTAACTGAGCCATGCAGGTGCCCCTAGAAACTTCCAATTTAATGTTGGTTCCTGCAGGACAGTAATTACAGTCACCTGCTGCTCCCCTGATCCTCTCTCCCCAAGACCCGAAGTTAAGACTGGGTCCCCTCCATAGTGCAGGGACACTTCCAGGCAGTGACCTGTGGCAGAGGCTGGAGGCGGGCCAGCAAGACCTTAAGACAGGAATGACCACGGAGGGACAGGCTGCAGTGCCTGCTTAACAAACCCCGTTTTCCTCCACCATCGTGGAAGGTGAATCTCGAAAGAGTAGGAGGGAGGATAGGAGGCCGGATCCTGTTACTTCCCAGCACACAAGGATCAGGGGTGGGATGGGGTCAGGCGGGTGAGGCACTTGCCTCAGCACATCTGAGAGTGTGCACTCCAAAACTCAGCCGTCAAGAGAAATCCTATTTTCATGCAATGTTAAAAACCCAAATACAAAAATCTATGATGAACAGACTACCAAAATTTTAAATACAGACAGGGTATCAGTATACCACTGATTTTTCCTTTTGCCTCAGGCTCTGGTATAGCTGAGCAATGCATTGTTCTGGATCCTTCTTTATTTATACTGTTGGTAATTTATTCATCATGGATTTTTCTGCATTAACTTTGATTTTTAAAATACTGCTTTAAAATATTATTTCCTTTGATGGCTAAGTTTTGGCACCCCCTGAAATGCTGTGCCCGGGCGAGTGTTTCCTGGCGTTGCCTGGCGGCTCCGAACATTTTATTTGGCTTTACTCAAAGGGTAACCCACAAACCTATGGGTTCATGGGGAAGGGCCACTACCTGGGTGATACTCACTCTTGCAGAATCCCTTCAGAGACTCTGGGTCAGCTCTGACAGATGTCTCTCCTCCAGCCTGTTAGTGCTGATAAATGACAAAAATAAAACAATTTAGCAATGACTTGGATGTCCTTTATTCCAGAGCAGACAATTCATGCACTGGGGAGTCACGGTGCCTCATACGCAGTGGAGCGTTCTTCCCGAGGGGCTTGGGGCAATGGGAGCGTTATGGAGTGGTAGGGGAGACAAGGCAGAAGCAGGGCAAGGTGGGCTCCTCTTTCCTTCGGTAAGGTAAGCTAACCAGAGCAGAGTTGGAGGACTGTGGTTGGTGTATGCTGGGCTCCTTGGCAGAGAGGCGTTTCCCCTAAGCGCTGGCTGACTTAGGTTGAGCTTTGTGACACGGGCCAGAACAGCCTCTGTTCTGTGGGTCCCGATCCACGAATGACCTTTATCAGTGCCCTGACTGCGGCAAACCCATGTGTGCACATCACTGCAGGCGACAAGGCTGAGGCCTCCCTGGGCACAGATGGTGGGCACCAAGCCAGGGGGGCCCCCCGATCCGTGAGGGAAGTGTTTGGGGGGCAGTGGGTTGATTTGATTTTGTCTCAACAGGAACTTTCTTTGGATCTCTTTCCCTGACTTCACTGCACATTTCAAAACAACATTCTTTTATGCACAAGCACCAGGACATCAAATACTTCCACACCCTATGCTAGAAGTGCTTCAGGCCATGTTGTTCTTTTTCTTTTAAATAGTTCCATGTAAAATCAGATGTTAACTCTCTCTCAATAAACCCAAGTGGAAAGGGTTTTTCTTTTCTTTAATAACACCAATGACAATCAGAACAGGTGGAAAGAATATGTGCCCTTAACACACAGAGCACAGTGGTTTAGAAGAAAAACACTAAGTTGTTACATATGTAACAAACAATTCCTATTTATTGATGGTGAGAAAGAAGAACAACAAAGCTCAGAGGGAAAGTATAGCAGGAAATGTATTAGCAGGAAGGAGTATTTATGTCTTTGAATGGGGCCTATTTCTTTCATACATGGGTTTTGTTTTGCAACTTGGTCAACACCAGCTTTGCCCCACTTTTTAATTACTAAAGCTTGCTTCTGGGTTCATCATTTATCGCAGCTTTTTGAAACCTCTCTTCAGCCAACAAGCCAGGAAACAGACAGGATTTCCAGGATTTGTGACTCAGGCTCTCCAGTGCTGGAGCCGGACAGGATTTGGGAGGTAGAGAGGTACAACATTACAATCTCCTCCTTGGCCACCCCTACACGCTGCCTATTGTACTGTGAGGGAAATGAGTCTATGAGAGAAAGGATCCCACAGTGGGTTGGTGGTGGAAATAGATCATTTTGCAAGTGACGCTTTGTAAGGGGACTCAAGACCTAGAACTCTAGACCTGGTTTCTTTCTCTCATTTTCCCCCCTCTTTCTCATTGCATGAAAGAGCAACTTCATTAATTGACACTGAGTATGGTATGGGTGGTGGTTTTGACTACAACTCATAAGACACCTCGGAGCATTCACGTTTTTGTTTCCCTCACAAGACTGCCTCTCTCAGATTGGTGTGGCATGGTATTTGCAAACACTTGGACTTCATACAGAGGGCTGGAAGGAACTTCAGAAGAACCCTAATTTTCTGATAAAGGTGATCAAATAAGGTGTTAACATGCTTCATGCTGCCAGAGGGTGAGTTAAAGTAGGAAGAGCTTTTCATGTGTAGACATGGACCTAAAGAGCTCCAAAAACATTTGTCATGAACCTCGTGAAACCCTGAAAATTGCCAGCTAACTAGCTTATAATAACACCTGCTCTTCTCTTGGTGGATTCATAGGGCCAGACAAGGAAAAGTCCCTACCTGCATACTTACAGAATTCTCTCTGTGTTCACTCTCTGAGAGGGGGACTTCAGTGTCCACCAGGGGACTCGGCGTAATCCTGGACCCATGCCTTCCTCCTAGATATCAATAATTTGATTCCTGACTTTTCAGACCTGTTCTCTTCCAAACTTTTCTTTTGTGGTGGTTGTCTTTGTTTATTTACTTTGTTTTTAAAGCTTTTATTTCACAAATACTGTATTTTAGAAGAATGAGAAAATACAGATAAAGAAAAAAAAGAGAAATAGAGATCACCTGTAATCCTAGAGGTAGCCAACCAATGACATTTGGGAATACACATTTCTAGACTTTTTGTATAAATATGTACACACTGAAGTAGATCTTCTTAACAACAAAGGTGGGATCATATAGTATATGCTGTTGTACTCCCTAGTCTTTCATTATTTGAGAACATGCCAATATTGGCAATGACTCTTCTCTCTGGGCTAGGCTCTCATTTGAATTCCCTTCAATAAACACAGAGAGAATTTTCAGGATACGAGTTGGGGACCCATCAAGTGACTATTCCTCTGCCCTTCGTTCTCTGTCTAGGATAATCCTAAGCATTGCTTTCAGCCTTTTGCTAGAAGTGGGAATATTTTCAATTTGTAAATAGCCATAGATGTCCCCACAGTCCTGGATCCCCCACCTGCCTATGGTCCATTGGTGAAAACAGAGAGTGTTTTGCCTACCAACCTTAGCCATACTCCATGCACATGCCTCGGTCAGTGATGCAAGGGGACTGTGGTGGTTCCACTTTCTATTATCAGTTAGGATGGGTTGACTTCTGCTACAAAAACCAACCCCTAAATCTCAGTGTCTTAAAAAAAAAAAAAGGTGTTTGGGCACCTGGGTGGCTCAGTTGGTTAAGCGACTGCCTTCGGCTCAGGTCATGATCCTGGAGTCCTGGGATCGAGTCCCACATCGGGCTCCCTGCTCAGCAGGGAGTCTGCTTCTCCCTCTTCCCTCTTGTGCTATCTCTCATTCTCTCTCTCTCAAATAAATAAATAAAATCTTAAAAAAAAAAAGGTTTATTTCTCATGTGCACTTTGTTCCAGACACCCTCACTTTGGGACATATGCTGAACATTGTCTGCTGGATTACATGTCAGAAAGAAAAAGAGTTTTTATTGGACAAATTCTCTGCCTTCCAAGTTATCACAGGAGATAGTTTTACCATGTTTTGTCATTGCAAGCCTGAATCGCACCAAAGAAAGTGTTGCTATACAGTTGAATGCTTGCCCCGCATGACAGTGCTATATACTTTCCTTTGTGATGGTGTTGCCATGTCCTAGGCACTAATTTCTGTATCAGTCAGGATAGGCTAGGTTATGCTGTGGTAACAAACAATACCAAAAATCTCACTCATATTCTACATCTATTGAAGTTTGCCTGGGGTCTATGCCATCTCTGTGTTTGTGTGATTGTTTAGGTCCGAAAAAGGAAAGGAGGCAAAATGTACACTCTGATAAAGTTTCTGCCACATTTCATCAACTAAAGCAAGTCATATGGCCACACGCAACCGCAAAAAGTGGAATTGGCAATTCTATCATAAAATGAGGAAAACCAGAAATATCTTATAAACAGCACTAATGGTTACCTAATATTTTATTACCTCCGTTGGGAGTGAAATGGGTTCATGGTGATATTTGGTCATAACTCTTTTAGATTATTAATGGCAGGTTTAATGGAGAGTTTCTAGCCAGTATTGTTTTCCTTTAGCCTGAAGAACTTCCTATAGGATTCTTTGCAGTGCAGGTCTGCAGGTGACATTTTCTTACCTTTTATTTATAGAAAATGTTTTCATTTTGCCCCATTCTTGAGGGATATTTTTGTTGGATATAGAATGATGAGTTGACAATTTTTTTTCCTCTCAGCATTTTAAAGTTGTGGATACACTGTCTCCTGGCCTCTGTCTTTTTGTAGTGATAAGCCAGAGATCATTTGTGGCCTTATCCCTTTATACGTAATATATCCTTTCTCTTTGACTGCTCAAGATTTTCTCTGCATTTTTAGTTTTCATCAGTTTGAGTATGATATACCTAGGTATGCTTTACTTTCTACGTATCCTGCTTTGGTGTATTCAAATGCTTTTCCATTTTCTCTCTCTCCTCTTGACTTTTTCAAATTTCCCCACAGACCAGTGACCTCTGTTCACTTTTGAACTCTTTCTTCCTTGGTGCTCTTTAGTTTTTATTGATACATTTTATTTTATTTTATTTAAAGATTTTCTTTATTTATTTGACAAGAGAGACAGCAAGAGAGGGGACACAAGCAGGGGGAGTGGGAGAGGGAGAAGCAGGCTTCCCGCTGAGCAGGGAGCTCCACAGGGGGTGGGGGGGCTCCATCCCAGGACTCCGCTATCACGACCTGAGCTGAAGGCAGACGCTTAATGACTGAGCCACCCAGGTGACCCTATTGATACATTTTAAACTCACTAACTCTTTTGTTATGTATGATCAGCAATGCAAATTTTACTTCAGATTTTAATTTTTGGTTCTAGAATTTCCTTTTGGTTCAACTGTTTCTATTTCATACTCAGATTTCCTATCTGTTAATTTATTACAAGCATATCTTTACATTATTGAACATAGTTATAATAACTCCTTTAAATTTCTGTTTGCCAATCCCAGTATGTGGGTCTTCTTGGGGCTAATGTCTTCTTTGGTTACCTTCTCTCTTGAGTGTGGATTACATTTTCCTGTGCCTTTGTATGTCTAGTAATTTTGCTTAATATCCTGGATTTTATGAATGATATGTTGCAAAGACCCTGGATTTATTATTTTCTTCCGAAGAGTCTTGATTTTTTTTGTCCTCTTAATTAGCAGTTAATTCAAACTCCAAATTCTATCTCTTCTGTGGTAGGCAGCAACTGAAATCTCTGTTGAGTTATTTTATTCTTCACTGGACTGATTGAAATCTGCTCCATGAATCTGTAGGTCAGGGGCAGCTAGAGATATAAGCAGAGTTTATACACTGACTTTAGAGCTCTCCCTCTGTGGATCTCTTCTTTTCATGATATTCCCCACACCCTGTTTTTCAACTGCTGTGGTCATCCTAAACTCCTCTTATTATTCATGCCTCCTAAACTGAAGGTTTCTGAGTTTTAGCCACTTGTGTGGTGGCTGACAAAGGCCTGCCCTCAGGCAAAAAGTTCAGTGTGTGTGTGTGTGTGTGTGTGTGTGTGTGTGTGTGAGAGAGAGAGAGAGAGAGAGAGAGAGAGAGGGAGAAAGAGAGTGACAGAGAGAGAGAGAGAGAGAGAGAGAGAGAATGAGAGAAAGAGAACATTTTTTTTTAGTTTATGTCTGCTTTGGGACTTTCTCCAGTGCATTCAGATATTTGTATTTTTATATTTTATACAGAGGTTTTACTTATTATTCTGCCATTACTGCAAGTACAATCCTCTCTTTAAAAAAAATGAAGTATAATTAACATAGAGTGTTATATCAGTTTCAGGTGTACAATATAATGATTAAATAATTCTATACCTTACTCAGTGCTCATCAAGATAAGTGTGCTCTTGATCCCCTTTACCTATTTTACCCTCCCTCCACCCATCTCTCCTCTGGCAACCACCAGTTTGCTCTCTGTATTTAAGAGTCTCTTTTCCTTTGTTTGTCTGTTTTGTTTCTTAAATTACACATATGAGTGAAATCATATGGTCTTTGTCTTTCTCTGATTGACTTCTTTCCCTATGCATTATAGCCTGTAAGTCCATTCATACTGTTACAAATGGCAAGATCTCATCCTTTTTTATGGCTGAAAATCAGAATGGCTAAGTGATATTCCATCGTGTATATGTGCCATATCTTCTTTACCCATTCATCTATGGACAGAAACTTGGGTCGCTTTCATATCTTGGCTATTATAAATAATGCTGCAATAAACATAGGGATGCACATATTTTTTCAAATGAGTGTTTTCATTTTCCTTGGGTAATTACCCAGTAGCGAAATTGCTGGATCATATGGTAACTCTCTTTTTAATTTTTTAAGGAACCTCCATACTGTTTTCCCACAGCGGGTGAACTAACTTGCATTCCCACCAACAGTGCACAAGTGTTCCTTTTTCTCCACATCCTCACCTACACTTGTTATTTCTTGTCTTTTAGATTTTAGCCATTCTGACAGGTGTAAGGTGATATCTCATTGTGGTTTTGATTTGCATTTCTCTGATGATGAGTGATGTTGAGCATCTTTTCATGTGCCCATTGGCTATCTGTATGTCTTCTTTGGAAAAATGTCTATTCATGTCGTCTGCCCATTTATTAACTGGATATTTTGGGTGTTGAGTTGTATAAGTTCTTTATATATTTTGGATATTAACTTCTTATTGTATATATCATTTGCAAATATTTTCTCCCATTCAGGAGGTTTTTAGTTTTGTTGATGGTTTCCATTGCTGTGCAAAGTTTTTTATTTTGGAGTATTCCCAGTAATTTAATTTGCTTTTGTTTCCCCTGCCTGAGGAGACATAGCTAGCAAAATGTTTCTGTGGCCAATGTCAAAGAAATTACTGCCTATGATTTTTTCTAGGAGTTTTGTGGTTTCAGGTCTCATATTTAGGCCTTTAATCTATTTTGAGTTTATTTTTGTGTATGGTGTAAGAAAGTGGTCCAATTTCATTCTTTTGCATGTAATTATCCAGTTTTCCCAGCACCATTTGTTGAAGAGATTGTCTTTTCCCTATTGTATATTCTTGCCTCCTTTGTTGTAGATTAATTGATCATATAAGCATGAGTTTGTTTCTGGACTCTCTATTCTGTTCCATTGATCTATGCAACTATTTTTTAAAAATTTTTTATTGTTATGTTAATCACCATACATTACATCATTAGTTTTTGATGTAGTGTTCCATGATTCATTGTTTGTTCATAACACCCAGTGCTCCACGCAGAATGTGCCCTCTTTAATACCCATCACCAGGCTAACCCATCCCCCTACCCCCCTCCCCTCTAGAACCCTCAGTTTGTTTTTCAGAGTCCATCGTCTCTCATGGTTTGTCTCCCCCTCCGACTTACTCCCCTTCATTCTTCCCCTCCTGCTATCTTCTTCTTTTTTTTTCTTAACATATATTGCATTATTTGTTTCAGAAGTACAGATCTGTGATTCAACAGTCTTGCACAATTCACAGCGCTCACCATAGCACATACCCTCCCCAATGTCTATCACCCAGCCACCCCATCACTCCCACCCCCC
>NW_027397118.1:2536826-2548526 GCF_003265705.2 Callorhinus ursinus | reverse complement strand
AGGGTAACTACTATGAAGGGATAAAATATGACTCTAAAAATGAAAAATAAAATTTTTTTTTAATTTTTGGGGGATTGATAAGATGTTGGTTGAAAAAGGGAAAAAGAAAAATTCAAAAAAAGAAAAAACAGTTAAAAAAATTAACTTTGAAAAACTAATGAATCATGGTAAAAAAGCCATGAATTCTATGTGCAGTACTCCCCTAGCGCTGGAGTTCTCCCATTCTCCTTGATCGGTAAACTTGGTCTTGGCTTGCTGGCTGTTCATGTTGATCTTCTGGGAGAGGGGCCTGTTGCCGTGGTTCCCAAATGTCTTTGCCAGAGGCGGAACTGCCCCGCCCTTGTCGGTCCCGGCTAAGCAATCCGTTCAGGTTTGCTCTCAGGTACTTTTGTTCCCTGCAAGCTCTCGGCACAGCATTGGAGGTCCAGAGTGAAAATGGTGGCCTCCAATCTCCGCCCCAAGGAGCCAAGAACCCGGGGCCCTGCTCCTCAGTGCGCCCCCAGAGAAAAGCAGTCACTCCCGTCTCCCCGGTCTCCGGCCGCACTGCGTGCTCACCCGGCCTGTGACCGAGCGTTTCTATGTCTGGCACCCGACCCCGTGTGGAGTCTCCAAACCCAGCAGATCCCTGTGGTGCGCTCCTGCGCCGCTCCTCCCGGGGGAGGAAGGGGAGTCTCCCCAGCTCTGCCGCTTGTTGGGTCCCTGCTGGAGGAGCAGTGGCCCGACTGGGCTGCGGATCACAGTTTATGGTAACCCCGAGCTGAGAGCCCGCGCCTCAGCTCTGTCTCTGCAGCCGGCTTCCCTGCTCCAAAACCTGGGAGCTGTGCCGCACTCAGGCACCCCCGGTCTTTCTGTGACCCCAAGGGTCCTGAGACCACACTGTCCTGCGAGGGTTCCACCCCCCGCTTAGCCACTGGAGCAACGTCCCTCAGCGGAGCCGACTTCTAAAAGGTCCGATTTTGTGCTCCGCCGCTCTATCACTTGCCAGAAGCGGCCGACGGAGGCCCCCTCCCCTGCCGTCTATCCTCCTGAATATCGCCTCGGATTCACTTCTCCGCCCGTCCTTCCTTCCAGTAAGTGGTCGCTTTTCTGTTCAGAGAGTTGTTGCTATTCTTCTCTTCGATCTCCTGTTGAGTTCGTAGGTGTTCAGAATGGTTTGATCCCTATTCAGCTGAATTCCTGATACCAGACAAAACCCAGGTCTCCTACTCCTCCGCCATCTTGCTCGGACCTATGCAACTATTTTTGTGCCAATACCATAGTGTCTTGATTACTACATCTTTGTAGTATATCCTGAAATCTGGGATTGTGATACCTCCATCTTTGTTCTTCTTTCCAAAGATTGCTTTAGCTATTTGGGGTCTTCTGTGGTTCCATACAAATTTCAGGACTATTTGTTCTAGGTCTATGAAAAATGTTGCTCGTATTTTGATAGGGATTACATTAAATCTGTAGATTGCTTTGAGTAGTATGGACATTTTAATAATATTGGTTTTTCCAATCCAGGAGCATGGACTATCTTTCCATTTGTTTGTGTCATCTTCAATTTTTTTCATCAGTGTTTTATAGTTTTCAGAGTACAAGTCTTTCACCACCTTGGTTAACTTTATTCCTAGGTATTTTGTTATTTTTGGTACTATTGTAAATGGGATTGTTTTCTTAATTTCTTTTTCTGCTAATTCAGTGTATAGAAATGCAACAGATTTCTGTACACTAATTTTGTATCCTGCAACTTTACTGAATTCATTTATCAGTTCTAGCAGTTTTTTTCTGTAGAGTCTTTAGGGTTTTCCCTATATAGTATCATTTCATCTGCAAATAGTGAAAGTTTTATTTCTTCCTTACCAATTTGGATGTATTTTATTTCTTTACATTTTCTGATCTCTGTGACTAGGACTTCCAGTACTATGTTAAATAAAATGGTGAGAGTGGACATCCTTGTCTTATTCCTGATCTTAGAGTAAAAGCTCTCAGGTTTTCACCACTGAGTATAATGTTAGCTGTGGGTTTTTCATACATGGCCTTTATTATGCTCACGTATGTTCCCTCTGAATCTATTTTGTTGAGAGGTTTTTTTTTTTTATTATGAATGGATATTTTACTTGTCAAGTGCTTTTTCTGCATTTAGTGGGATGATCATATACGGTTCTTATGCTATCCCTTATTAATGTGATATATTACATTGATTGATTTGTGATCACTGAATTACCCTTGCACTCCTGAAATAAATCTACTTGATCATAGTGAATGATTTTATAATGTATTGTTGGATTCAGTTTGCTAATAATTTGTTGAGGATTTTGGTATCTATGTTCATCAGAGATGTTGGCCTTTACTTTTCTTTTCTCTCTCTTTTTTTTTTTTGCAGTGTCTTCATCTGGTTTTGGTATCATGGTAATAGATGTAGAATGAATGAATGTAGAATGAATTTGGAAGCTTTCCTTCCTCTTCTATTTTTTTTTTTATTTTTTGAATAGTTCAGCAAGAATAAGTATTGACTCCTCTTTAAATGTTTGGTAGAACTCACTTATGAAGCCATCTGGTCCTGGACTTTTATTTGTTGGGAGTTTTTTTTTTTTTATTACTGATTCAATTTCAATGCTAGTAATCAGTCTGTTCAAATTTGCTATTTCTTCCTGATTCAGTTTTGGAAGGTTATATGTTTCTAGGAATTTATCCATTTCCTCCAGGCTGTCCAATTTTTTGGCATATAATTTTTCATGGTATTCTCTTATAATCCTTTGTATTTCTGTGGTTTTGGTTGTTATTTCTCCTCCTTCATTTCTAATTTTATTTATTTGAGTTATCTCTCTTTTATTCCTCATGAATCTGGCTAAAAGTTTATCAATTTTCTAAATCTTTTCAAATTATAGTCCTCTGTTTACCTTTTAAGAATATGAAATCTGGTAAGTGTTCACAACTCTTTTTCATCCCATTTCATAAATATCTTCTCCATGTGTCTTCTGTTACAGCCATGTCCCTTCAGAATATCCATACTGAATCATTCAATTTTTCCCATGTTGGGGAGAAATCTGTCCTTGAGAACCTCTCTGTGTAAATCACAACGGATATTCCATCAGGTCTGGATCTTTCCTCTGTGAGGGACAGAGTACTGCCAAGTTTGCTGGGTAGTATCTCCTGAATCATTATACATTTTTTAAAATGCAAATCTCTAATCCTGCAACATCTTTCCTCTTATTTATCCAATACCAGCAACTGCCTGACTTCCAAAGTTAAGTTCTCTCTAGAATAATTGGGTGCAGCATGACAGTGGCCCTGAAAACATACCATCTGTATGTGGAAACAAAAAATAGAAAATGGAAATAAAAGAATCACAATTTCAAGATGCAGGTGATTTTAGAACTGTCTAGTCTAATATGCTCACCTCAGGTTAAAGTGAAAGATCCAAGGAAGTTGGTTTAATTAAGGACATGCAGTTGGTTACTAGCAGAACCAGTCAACCTTGTTCAATGGACTCATCTGTCTCTAACTCTTTTCATATAGTTTGAAGCTATATTTTTCTATTGTCACCCCAGAATCTTATATGAAAGAACTTAATATCTAAATAGCTCCAGGGCTTCAAAAAAGCAGGACTGTGAAAATGTAAGTCTCTTCTGTAGTGTTTTTTTAAAAAAGACTTTATTTTTTAGAGTAGTTTGGGGTTCATAACAAAATTGGGTAGAAAGTACAGAGAGTACATAAATTTCTTGCCTTCCCCCATCCCCCACTCCCTCCATCATATGCACACTATCCCCCAAAATCTACATCCTGCACCAGAGTGGGACATTTGTTACAACTGGTAAACTTATATTGACATATTATTATCAAAGTCCATAGTTTACATTAGGGTTCACTCTTGGTGTTGGACATTCTATAGGTTTGGAGAAATGTATAATAACATGTAACCACCGTTATAGCACTATACAGAATATTTTCACTGCCTTAACTATCCTCTCTGTTACACCTATTCCTTCCTCCCTCCTCCTATCCTTGGCAACCACTGATCTTTTTCCTATCTCCATAGTTTTGTTTTTTGTAGAATGTCATATAATTGGAATCATGCAGATTGGCTCCTGTCACTTAGTAATATGCATCGAAGGTTCTTTTGTGTCTTTCCATGGCTTTCATGCGAATAATATTCCATGGTCTGAATGTACCACACTTTATCCACCCACATGTTGAAGGATATCTTGATTGTTCCATGTTCTGGCATTTATGAATAAAGCCGCTATAAATGTATGTATGCAGGTTTTTGTGTGGACATAAGTTTTCAGCTCATTAGGGTTAATGTCAAGGACCATAGTTGCCAGATTGCTCTGCAAAAATATGTTTAGCTTTGTAAGAAACTGCCAAACTGTCCTGCAAAGTGGCCATATTGTAGCGCTTGGGTGGCTCGGTTGGTTAAGCATCTGCCTTCGGCTCAGGTCATGATCCCAGGATCCTGGGATGGAGCCCCGCATCGGGCTCCTTGCTCAGTGGGGAGTCTGCTTCTCTTCTCCTTCTCCTGCTCTCCCTGCTTATGCTCTCTCTCTCTGTCAAATAAACAAATTAAAAAATTGTAAAACAAAAACAAAGTGGCCATATCATTTTGCATTTCCACCAGGAATGTTCGAGAGTGACTGTTGTGCTACAGTCTTGCCAGCATTTGGTGCTATCAATGTTCCAGATTTTGGCCATTTTAGTAGGTGTGTAGTGGTAATGTCATTGTTGTCTTAATATGTAATTCTCTAATGACATATGTTAAACATCTTTTCATTAGCTTATTTTCCATCTGTATACTTCTTTGATGAGGTGTCCTGATCTTTGGCCCATTTTAAAAATTGGGTTGTTTCCTTATTGCTGAGTTTTGAGTTCTTTGTATATTTTGGACAACAGTCCTTTATCAGATATCTCTTTTGCAAATATTTTCTCCCAGTCTTCTCATTCTCTTGACAGTGTCTTTTGCAGAACAGAAGTTTAAGTTTTAATATTTTAATGAAGTCCAGCTTCTCAATTATTTCTTTCATGGATTATGCCTTTGATTTGGGGTCACTGACTTTAATAACAAAAACAGTGACAATAACAAGACTAACCCAAGGTGGGATGTTAATTGCCATAAAAGTGGTATGGTATTGACTAGAGCTCGATGGTGATGTTTTAATTGTCATTTAAGGATTTTTCCATGCAAATCATTCCCACATGTATTATGAAAAAATACATATTTACAATTATTTTGTTTATCAATGTAGCTATTTCAAATGAAATGTCTGCAGTAGAAATAGACCAGGCTGCATATGTCAATCCTGATTTGAGATTAGCAGGCAGCAACCACTCCCCAAGCTGCTGCTCCTGACATCCTGCTTGAACTCAAAGCCAAGAGAGGTGTTTTTCTGTTCCCTGGGACGCTAGTAGTGGTGCTCCAGGGAAGAATGCCTTCCTTCTCTGTTCCCAGTAGCAGAAACCACAGCTGCTAATGACTATAACTCTGCATTCATGTTAAACATCAGAATTTGTTGATCATGATATAAGAGTTGCTATGCTGTGGCAAGAAATGACAATGATAGTATCAAGACAATCACACTGCAAGGAGCTGGACTCCAGTGAAATATTTATCAGGGAGATCTTTGGGAAAAGATATTGGCATTCCTGGTCTAAGAGATACCACAGCCTGTGTGTTTATCAGCCAATGAGCTCAAACGGATAGATAACTGAAGAAGAGCTCAAAGGCAATGAGGGACTTCTTAAAGGCGGTATCAGGGACTAACACAGAATCTCTTCCACTGTATTCTCTTGGTCAGTGTAGTTACAGGCACAGCCCAGATCCAAGGGGGAATAAAAATAGATCCCACCTCTTGATGGAGCAGTTTTGAGCCATCATTAATCCACCACCTATAATAATTTCTGTTTTTTCTTTTCCTCTTAGTCCATGGGCATGAGGAGTCCAAAATATCATGCACTAATTGTGGCTTCTGTGGAACTCTATGTTCTCTTAGGTGAAATGGTCCCCTCTTAGGATCTAGGACCTCACCGAACCTAAAATGGTAGGGATGGGAGCACACACTCTGCAGATGGGTTACTGGGAGTGGTGGTGAAGGGACGCTCCTATTTCTACCTTTTGGTTTCTGGATCCAGATATTTTCGCTTTTGGGCACAAAGTGCCTTATCAGCTATAGACTCTGTACATAAATTGCATCCTGGAAGATAACACTTCAAGTTGCTCAATTGTCTCTGAGCAGGCACTTCAGCTGAGTCCGTAATAGGACATTCTGTTATTCTATTAGGATAGCTACCTCTGGGCACTGCAATATTTGGTTGAAGCGGTCATATCTCCTCTTCCATAAAAGGGGTCCCTTGATCTGAGGCAATGCTGTGTGGGATGTCATTTGGTAGCTCAAACATTCCGTTATCCTTCTGATGGAAATACTGGTAGGGGCATTGTGGACAGGGGAGGCAAATACATATCCAGAGAAGGTTATCAATTGCAGTAAGAACAAATTACTGCCTCCTCCAAAGTAGGAGTCCAATGTATCAACTTGCCATCAATGGCTCGCTGGTCTCCTTGAGGGATGGTACTGTACTGAGGGCTCAGTATTGGTCAGTGCTGCTGGCAGGCTGAGAATTCAACAGTGTAGTAGCTCAGACCAGCCTTGATGGGAGGGAGTCCAACATGTTGGGTCCATGCGTGACCTCCATCCCTGTCCTTGGGGGCCATCCTTAAGTGAGATTGTAGTGTGGCAGCAAAATCTGTTTTCAGCTCACATCAACAAACTGGGCCTATTAATCCATAAAGCAATCTAGAGACTTTTTTACTTCCTCTGATCTCCAGTTATAGCGGACACCCCACTGTCCCATGAAACCATAGGTGTGAGTTTAGGAAGAGGCACTGGTGTAACCCAGTCAGGTGGCATGGGAGTTTGGGCATTTATTTTGGGGTCTTTTTTTTTTAAGATTTTATTTATTTATTTGAGAGAGAGAGAGAGAGAGATAGCGAGTAAGAGCATAAGCGGGAAGGAGAGGGAGAAGCTGGCTCCCTGCTGAGCAGGGAGCCAAACATGGGACTGGAGCCTGACTCGGGACTCGATCCCAGGACCCCAGAGATCATGACCCAAGCCGAAGGCAGATGCTTAATGTACTGAGCCACCCAGGAGCCCCCTGTTTTGGGGTCTTAATGGTGCTCTCTGGATTGCTATCTGCACAGGACTCTCGGTCCTGATCCCAAATGTACCATTCTATTATGCAATAAATTGCTATAGCATGTATACAGGCTAAGCAAACTCTTCCTTCTTTCTGGAGAAGTTGCAGATCAGAGAGCAAAAAACACATTATGCCCCTGGGGCAAGACGCTATTAGAGTGAAGTGAGTTGAAGCTGTCACAGAACTGGCCACCGAAGCCACAGCTGGAATCTGAGATGTGGCTGAGAGGACAGGAGGCGGGGCCCCACAGGCATCTGCTTTGGTTCTATTATCCCAAATTGGCTTAGAGTCTCTGGCTCCATCTCTATCAGTTTGGCGAGAAAACACAATGATCAGACTTGGGTGTGCTGAGCAAGAGACGTTGGAGGATCTCTAGCCATTGAGAAAACATGTGATGCCATTGTATGTTCCCTGTGTTAAAACATTTCATTCCAAGATTTATTTTGTTGTTTGTGGCTCCCTCCTTTTAAGGCTTTTCTTTCTGTACATATGCCAAGAGTTTTCCCCTCTGTATTCCTGCAAGACGGTTCCGGAGCTCCAAAGTGTCCTCTTTGTAATTCCTACTGAATTTTTTAAAATTGAGAACTCTGTTCCATTTACTGTAGATCATTATACCAGTATAAACTCAAAGACATTCAGTGGGTTCCTGACATCAGTCTCCAAGTCTACAGTTCCTAATTTTTAAGAAACTGATAATAAGTCCAAACCAGTGTTTTTCACGTTGGCCTTGTTCTACCCAGTGTATGCTAGGATGTGTCCTCGTGTCTGGGCTTAGTTTCTGAGTCCTTAGTTGTTTTAATTAATGCATCACTATTTTATTCCCACCCAACCCCTCAGCTTTGTCTTCTCCTGCAACCCCTTCCAAAGCACTGTGAGCACTCTCATGTGCATCCTTCCACATTCTTCTCCCTGCTCATATAATCATCTTTCATATTTGTAGGTCATAGTGTCCGACAGTGCTCCCATTCTTCCTTGCTAGTGGAATCTTGACTTCATTTGCAATGCAGTGTGCTTAATCCTGGTAATGGGTCATGATTGGTCCAAGCCAATAATGATAATCATTTCTCCATATCTCCCAGCCTATCCTACAGCTAGAGGTGGCCGCATGATCCAGCTCTGGCCAAGGACATGATAGCTATGGGTGGGGCTTCCAGGAAAACTTTTGATGACTCAGTTAGAAGAGTCTTTGCCCTTTGTCTTTCTTCCTGCCTAGAAAGCACATATGTTGCCTGTAGGTGCTATAGGCGTCTTACGGCCATGCAGTGATAAAGATGGTGGCATAAAAGGATCTGGGTCTTTCAGAGCCCTCTGGAGCTGATGAAACAGGCTAGAAACAGTCTATATTCAGACTACCGCTCGTGGAAGAAAAACAAACTCCTTTGTTTAAACCACTGCTAATCTGGTTTATTGTTATCTTGCATCCAAAAGCATTTATAACTGATACAAGTTGCATATGCAAGCACACACAAATTTTTTGGTCTTCAATTTGCAAAAGTACAATCATACATATTTCTCTTAGTTTACAGAATCTTGCTTTATATCATTCATAATACATAATGGAAATTTCTCCAAGTCAATGGGTATAGTTCTAATTTATTATTTAAAAAATATTTTATTAATTGTCATGGATAGGTAATACTGGTACATGGTTCAAAATTCCAAAATGTATAAATGGAAAATGGTGTGTGGTCACTTTGAAACACTAGCAATTCCTCAAAAAGTTAAACACTGAGTTACTATATGTTAGAAATTTCACTCCTCGGTATATACTGAAGAGTAATGAAAGCACATATCCACACAAACAACCTGTATATAAATGTTCATAACAGGATTATTTATAGCCCCAAAGTGGAAAAAAAACTAAATGCCTTTCAACTGATGAATGAAGAAAATGTGGTATAGTCATACAATAGGAATATTACTCAGGGGAAAAAAAAAGGAATCCTGATGCAAGCTACAAGGTAGATGAACTTTGAAAACATTAATGCTAATGAAAAGAAGCCAGTTTCAAAAAATACAGTATTGTATGATCATATTTATGTGAAATGTGTGGAATAGGCGAATCCACAGAGACAGAGAGGAGACTAGTGGTTACCTGGGGCTAGGGGAGGGGGAGCTGGGAATGGAGAAATATTGCTAATGTGTAGGTGGTTTCTTTTTGGAGTGCTAAAGATGTTCCAAATTTTCATTTTGGTGATGGTTGCAGAACTGTGTGAATATATTAAAAAATCACTGAACTGCACACTTTAAAGATTTATTTATTTTAGAGAGAGAAAGAAAGAGAGCATGAAGAGTGGGGGGCAGAGAGAGAGGGAGAGAGAGAATCCTCAAGCAGACTCCCTGCTGAGCACGGAGCCCAACATGGGGCTCGATCTCACGACCCTGAGATCATGCCCTGAGCAGAAATCAAGAGTCAGAAACTTAACTGACTGAGCCACCCAGGCGCCCTGACTCCTTCTTTTAAATAGTGCCATAGTATTCAATTTCATGACTGTTACATAATTTTTTAATGAGTTCCCTATTTGATATTTAGAGTATTTCCAATTTCTGCCTTTCCAAAAAATGATGAAATAAATAATCTTGTCCAAACATCATTCCCTATATTTGCCAGTACATATTTGGGGTAAAATGGTATAAAATCCTAGCAGTGGAATTCTTGGGATTAAAGGATAAGTGTATTTTTTAATTTTAATGGAATTGCCAAACTGATCTCCACAGTGTCTGTGGGAAGTTACCCTCCCACTAGCAATATGTGAGTGTGTCTGTTTCCCATAGCCCCAATAGCACCGTGTGTTACAACATTCTTTATCTTGTCAATCTGGTAGTTGAAAAATTATATTGCATTGTGGTTGTAATGCGCATTTTTGTTATTGTGAGCACATTAAGCATCTTTTCCACATCGAATACCAACACGTTCAATAAAGTTAATGTTATATTCATTCATTAAGTCATCTGAGTTTTCTTTTTTAGATTTTATGTATTTATCTGACAGAGAGAGACAGCGAGAGCAGGAACACAAGCAGGGGGAGTGGGAGAGGGAGAAGCAGGCTCCCTGCGGAGCAGGGAGCCCGATGCGGGGCTCGATCCCCGGACCCCGGGACTATGACCTGAGCCAAAGGCAGACGCTTAACAACTGAGCCACCCAGGCGTCCCCATTTGTTCATATCCTTTATCAGCTTTTCTGTGGGTTTTGGTCTTTTTCTTATTGTTGTTTTCTTTAGGAGCTCTACTAAGGAAATTAGCTGTTTTGTCTCATTTTTAGCAAATATTTTCCCAAGTCCTTTGATATTATGGTTGGTTTTGGTGTTTTGTTTTGTTTTGTTGCCATGAAGAAAGTTTTACTTTTGGATATAGTCAAATTTATTACTATTTTCTTTTATAGCTTCTGGATTTTGTGAAATGGTAAAAGTAATTATTTCTAGTGCATTTATGGTTTCATTTTTTAACACATAAATATTTGTAGAATTTATTTTGCTTTAAGGAACGAGTAGGGATCCAATTAGTATTTTTCTAGGTGCCTTTTTAGTGGTTCTGACTCCACTGTCAAGTAATCTACTTCCCTCCGCTAACTTGGTATGCCACTTTTGATGTGTCAACTTCTCCTATGTATTGTCTATGTTTCTAGACCTTGTGAGTGACATTGCATTCCTGGAATAAACACCTCTTGATCATGACTTGTTATATTTTTAATTTGTTGTTCAAGTCTATTTGCTAATATTTTACTTAGGATTTTTGCTTGTGTGTGTGTGTAGTGTTTATTTGGTCTACAGATCAATCCAGTTCTTTAAAAGATTACGGAAGTTTTTCTTCTTTTTATATCTCTGGAACACTTTGAAGGCATTAAAATTATTTAGTCCTTGAAGGTTATTAGAATTCCCTTGTAAAACCTTCTGAGCCTGGTGCTTTTTGGAATTAATACCTAAAAAAAAGATTTATTTATTTATTTGAGAGAGAGAGAGAGAGAGATAGAGAGAGTGCATGGGCAGGAGAGGGAGAGAGAATCCCAAGCTGACTCCACGCTGAGCATGGAGCCCGAAGTGGGGCTCCATCCCATGGCCGGGGCTCAATCCCATGACCCTGAGATCACAACCTGAGCTGAAATCCAGAGTCTGATGCTTAACCAACTATGCCACCCAGGTGCCCCTGGAATTTGCATTTTCAATATTTTATTTCTTCAGTGGAAAATGATCTTTTAAGCTTTCTTTCTTTACCAGGGTCAATTTTGATAAGCTGTATTTTTCAGAAATTTATCCATTTCATCTAGCTTTTCAATGTATTTTCAAAGAATTAGACAATTTAGACTCATGATATTTTAAAATAACCCCTGATTCAATAGTTTGTCTCCCATTGTCCTATTTCATTTGTACTTGTGCTTTCTCTCTTTTACAATGATTAGGTCCATTTTGTTGATTATTTCATAGAAGTATTTTATTTATTAATTCTACTATTTGGTTTTTAACTCAATTACTTATGCTTTTATTATTTCCTTCTCTCTACTTTCACTTTTTGTTTCTTTTTTAACTTTTTTTT